>NC_080174.1:16293453-16593453 GCF_950295315.1 Erinaceus europaeus
AATCCTTAAGCTTATAACACCATCACTTGGGATTCGGGATTCCTAGTAAGCACATTTCAACTGAACAGATCTAGTACATACTAACTTAGAAAAAATCTGTTCTGAAGATTAAATTTGACTAATATTAATTTGCTATTGTACTGTCCTGACAATTCAAGTGCAAATGACATTCCTACTTAAAGAGTTTAGCCTTTATGTAAAATAATTCACACTATTCATTATCAAGACTTGGTAACTGGATCAATTCTCCCAAGGGGACTAAAAAGAAAAACTACTAGCAAGGTGACCCAAGTAAATTGTGTTGTAAATGAAAGGGGGAAAAAAAAATCACAACAGACACTAGAGAAATTCAAAGTACTATGTGAGTCTTCAATGAGCAACTATATGCCACCAAACTAGAAAATTTCGAAAAGATGGACAAATTTTTAGAAGAACACACCCTTCTGAGCAGTACATTAGGGAGATTGTGCACCTTGACCAAGTAGGATTTATCCATGGATCCAAGGTTGATTCAATAAACGTGTCCTACCACATCAATAAAAAAAAAATCGACCGCATAATTATTTCAATAGATGGAAAGAAAGCCTTTGACAAGATCCAGCACCCTTTCATGATCAAGATAGTAAGAAGAATGGGGACAGGTAGGAAATTCCTCAAACTAGTTAAATCTCTAAATAAGAAAGCTACAACCAATATCATACTCATTGATGAGAAACTGAAATCTTTGCCTCTTTAGTCAGGTACAAGACAGGGCTGCCCATTATCATCTGTTATATATTATCACATTATTTTTTTCAGTAACATAGTACTGAAGTCCTAGGATAGCAATTGGGCAAGAGAAAAGAATCAAAGGGATTTAGATAGGGAGAGAAGAAGCAAAATTGTCACCGTTTGCAGATGAACTAAAAAGAAAAAAAAAAAAAAGACAGTGATATATACCTTTTACAAACCTTAACCAGGACTAAAGATAGTGAACAAAATAAAAGTGCCAGCTATAGACACTTTAGATATACATTAACACAGAAAAAGCCCTCACATAATTAGGGAAGAGAAACATTAGAAAATAAAAGTTATTTATCAATCATTTAATGCTCTGATTTGGTCCTGAAGCAGGATGGCAGAGGACCTAGTGAGAGTTGTATTGTGGTGTGGAAAACTGAGAAATGTTATGCATGTATAAACTATTGTATTTACAGTCAACTGTAAAACATTAATCCAATAAAGAAATAAAAAAATTGTACATCATGTGAAGAATGAATGGGTTTCTATTTTGCATATTGATAACATCTCATTTTTCCATTATTTATTCACTATAAAGACAATGTTTTTCCACTGTCTTATTTTCTTATCATTGTCAAAAACCTGTGGGTTTATTTCTAAACTCTATAATCTATCCCATCTACTTGTCAAGTTTGATGCCTATGTCAGATTCTTCCCATCACTTATATTAATTTACAGCTCAGGGAGTATTAGTCCTTCAACATTGCTCTCTTTATGAATTATTCTGCCTATTTTTTCTCATTTTACCTTTTTGAGGTGATGGATCTTCTCAATGTACTCAATGTTGAATTCATCTCATTTTAGGATAACAGAAAACATGGATATTTTTGGGCTGTTTTGGAGCAGTATTCAGTCTAAGTCTTATTATTCCTCACCCATGAAAATAAAACCTTACTGAGTACTTTATTATTTTTTTGGGGGGGAGGTTAATAATTTATAGCATAGTTGTTGGGGAGTCTAGCGGTAGTGCAGTGGGTTAAGTGTAGGTGGCGCAAAGCACAAGGACCGGCATAAGGATCCTGGTTCCAGAACCCGGATCCCCACCTGCAGGGGGGTTGCTTCACAGGCGGCGAAGCAGGTCTGCAGGTGTCTAATAAAAAAATAATAAATAAAAATAAAATAATAATAATTTTTTTGGTGTATGTTGTTTTAGTAGAAGGGATAATCTTGGAATAAAAACTTCATTAATTTTTGTAGAAGGTTCTATTTGATTAAGGTTAAATAAATGCATAATATAAAAGGGTAACATGGAAGCCAAGCAAGGTGTGCTTAAAGTTTACAGTATTATTTATTCAGTAGGTTTTACCAAGGTATTATTTCTAAGTATTGAAAATAAACATGTAAATAAAATGTGAGCCATGGCCAAAATAAATATTTGTTTCTACAAGGCTTTTATGAACAGCATCCATTTTTCATTTACCTTTTTCAAGTTTTTAATTAATTTATTTTTTTTGCCACAAAGGCTACCACTGGGGCTTGGCACCTGCGCAGTAATCAAAGTAATCAATCACTACATTCCCCCCCCCCATTTTCTTTACTTGTTAGGACAGAGAACTGAGAGAGAGAGAGAAGATAGAGCCACACATATACAGAGACAGAGATACATCTGCAATACTTGGTTCACCATTTGTGAAGCTTCCCCCCTGCAGCTGGGGGGGGAGGGCTTGAACTCACATCCTTGGGCATAATGAGATGTGTTTTTAACCAGGTGTTTAATTGCCCAGCCCTATTCATTTATCTTTACATCATGAATGAACATAGTAGTGTAGTTACTGAGGGAAAAAAAAATCCAACAGCTGAGTTTTCTACTAAAATACTGTTTTATCTATATATAAATAGGTAAGACAGAATGCAAACATTATAGTGTGTAAGGACCCAGGTCCAAGCCCTGTTCTCCACCTGCAGGGTGGTGTGGGGAGCTTCATGAGTAGTGAAGCAAGTCTGTAGGTTGGTCTCAGTCTATCTCTCTCTCCATCCCTCCCCCCTCTCCCTTTCAATTTCTGTCTCTATCCAAAATAAATAAAAATGAAAATGCTATAGACTTGTGCTCATAAAAAAAGATAATAGTTTGCAATTTACCTGAAGATTTTCACATGTCTCTTGACTGTAGGTGAGTCTCTGGATTTCTGTAGGTGAAACAAGATATAACGCTTGTCCATTGTTGGTGAAGCAGAATGTTCTGGCTATCCGCATATTGGTAAGGGGCAAGTAATACACATCCAACAGAGGCCTTAAACTTGGTAAACTTGAGGAAAAAAATTAAACATGTGTTAATACTTAACAAGGTATGTTTCAGCATTGAACAAAGTATTGTAGAACGTAAAATTGGCAGGGGCCATAAAGACCTCATGATTTTAATTTATTTATTCACTTACTTATTTTCTTCTTTATTTGATAGGTCAGATAGAAATTGGCAGGGGAGGGGGAGATATAGAGGTAGAGAGACAGCTACCTTCGGACTTGCTTCACCACTTGTGAAAGTCCCCCCCACTACCGATGGTGACCAGGGACTCAGACTATTGAGGACTGGGGGCTTGAACCCCTGACTGAGTTTATTTGAGTGGGAGATACAAACTGTTTTGTATTCCTTGCAAACTTGTTCACTGTTACCTGAGTGAAAGTAAATCATCAATACACAGGGTTGTAAATGAGCATTTTTTTTTAAAGTGGGTGTAATTCTGTAACAAGTTTTGAGGGAGGGAAGGCTACATTGGTATTGGAGGAAAATATCTAAGTCCTACCTAAAAGTCATAATATGTCCATTGGCACAGAAGCAGGCAAGGCAGATACTGTTACTTAGTGCTACAATATCTCCACGAAGCACAAATGAGGTCTCTGTGATGTTTTGCTTATAAGCACAGCTCTGAGTTGGCAGTGAGATTACTTTTGCTTGCTTTTCAGAACATATCACTGCATACTGGTTTTCACTCATTTCCTGAGATGAGGAGGGGGAGACAGAGACAGGCCGTCGCTTCTTCAATTTCTCCTTCTCATCCTTTTCTTCAGGAACGTTGGGTTCTCTCCAGGGCTCGTAGGCGGGTGGAACTAAGCAGCCGGTGGTATCCAGGAACGCCATTCGTAGGATTGCCCCCTTTAACCTCAGTATTGTCCCTAAAAACACAAGAGTGTAGAGGAGAATAAGTGTGCTGACCCAGACAGTAAATATGTTAGGTATTCAAAACATGGAGCATGTAGACTGAGTTGACATGCTACACTAGCATATTGTTGGGAGTCAACCTTGAGTTGTGATGTTGGGGTTTAGAAAAGACGCCATGACAGGTCCTAAATGGAAAGGTGATACCAAATAAACCAATGCTGGTATATCAACTCCTGCATCTAGCACGTGCACTGCATGTAAGTCTGTGGACTTATCAATCTGCACCGAGAGCTACGCTGTCTGGTAGAGGAGCCCCTGCCACTATGGCACAGAGAGCATTTGGCATTTGTTCACACGGAGGTGCAATATATGGGCTGGATTTGAAGATGGAATACATCGAGTAAAATATTTCGGTGATTTAAAAAGATTCTAATAACATCAGAAATGGCGGTAGTTTTGGATAGAGTGGGCTAAATAAAATTCATTTTGCCCTTTTCCTTTATATATCTTTTAATATTCTGATTGAGTTTTTATTTATTTTTATTTTATTTTTTGCTTTCAGGGTTATTGCTGGGGCTCAGTGCCTGCACTACAAATCCACTGCTCCTGGAGACCTTTTTTTTTCTTCCCATTTTGTTGCCCTTGTTGTTACCCTTGTCATTGTTATTGTTGTTGTCACTGCTGCTGCTGTTGAATAGGACAGAAAGAAATCGAGAGAGATGGGGAAAACAGAGAGGAGGTGAGAAAGACACCTGCAGACCCGCTTCACCACCTGAGAAGCGACTTCCCTGCAGGTGGGGAGCCAGGGGCTTGAACTAGGATCCTTGCACTTTGCACCATGTGCACTTAACCTGCTGCACTACCACCCTGCCCATCTATTTATTTTTTAAAAAATAGACTAAGAAGCAGAGAGCATGTGAAAGAGAACAGGACATCATCAAAGCTCCCTTCAACTCAGTGAGGGCTAGGCTCAAGCCTGAGAGATAGGCACATGGCAAAGCAGTGGACTATCCAACTGAGCTATTCTGACAGCCTTCTTTTTCACTTTTAAAATATGAAAATCAGAATTTTTAATTCCTACACGTGGCTTATATTACATATTTACTAGGTAGTACTGACCTAAGGTGTGAAGAGAGGAAAATGTTATTATTTTAAAATTCTGGCAAGAACCAGAATTTCTACTTGAACTGTTTACCAACACATGTTGAATATTTATAGTCTTAGTGTAGGGATCATGCTTCTTCACTTGTTTTAATTAATGGAACGCCTTTTCCTCCTGCCATCCCTAACAATGCACATACGCTTTGAGATCATTTTTAAGTAAGCTAGCATTGATACTGCATTTATTTATAAGTATGACTACATAAAGAATTCAGGGAGATAGCATAATAGTTATGCAAAGGACTTGCATGCCTGAGGCTTTGAAGTCCCAGGTTCAATCCCCAGCACCACTATAAGTCAGAGCTGAGCAGAAGTCTGATTATGTGTTTGTGCTTGTCCTCTCTCTCTCTCTCTCTCTCTCTCTCACCCTCCTTCCCTCTCCCTTTCCTTCTCTCTCATTAAAATATCTTTAAAAGACTTTAGAACCAATGGAAGGGAGGGAGTAGAAACAATTTAATATTCCACTTATTTTAGAGTATTTTAAATTTTGTTATCACTTTACATTTCATAGTTTGCAAAATAATCTCCCTTATAAAACTAACTTTTATTTCTATGTTCTCCTGACCTGTTACAATTCTTCTTAGCAGACAAAACACTGTACCCTTTCTTCTTCACATCTACATATTTTCTCGGTGGCTGGGTTGTGAGATAAAAATAAAAGCTATTCAGTTAAATTTGAATGTCAGAGACACAATAAATGCTTCTTAGGATAAGTATGCCCCCCAAATCCTATATGGGGCATTGTTACATTAAAAAGTATTTGTTGTATGACATTCGAATTTAATTGGGCATTCTATACATTTTTTCCGTCAGGATTATCACCGGGGCTGTATGTCTACAAAACTATTGCTGGTGGCTATCTCCTGCCTTTTTCTTGGACAGAGAGTGAAAGACGAAGGAAGAAGGGTGGGGTGGTAAAGAAGAGACACCAGCGGCACCACCCCCATGCTGATGAAGGTCCCCTTTTTGGTAAAGACTGGGGACTTGAACAAAGCAATATATATGTGCATTCTACCAGGTAGACCATTGCTTGGTCCCATGGGCATTCTAAGTATCGTAATGTACTAAATCTGGTAACCTCACATATAGTTAGTTTTATCAAGTAAATGTACTGTGTCAAGCACTCTGCTAATTTGGGAACTGCCTATAGTACAGATAACATTCAGGGAATACAGTAATTGTAGACTGTAAATTTTCTAAAAGTATGCCAAGATAATGTGGAAAATGTTCATCCTAGAGCTGGCAGGTTTTTAGCACACTTTTCAGCAGAGTAGTAGTACCTGTTGGCCTTCCGTTTGAAGGAAAACAAAGTAGCAATTGGGGAGATCAAACAAACCATTTTTTAATCTATTTATTTCATTTTAATGACACGGAGAGAGAGAGGCAGAGAGACACAGAGATAAAATCATAGGAAGAGAAGGAGAGAGATGGAAATACCAGAGCACTGCTCAGATCTGGCTTATGGTAGGGCAGGGGACTGAATTTAGGACCTCAGGATTTCAGGCATGAAAGTGTATTGCATAATCACTATGCTGTCTCTCCCTAGCTCTCAAAAAATTTCAAGGTCTGCCGTACAGAACCTCATCTGCTTAAAAGACAGCTGTCTCCTACAACTCCAGTACAAATAGCATGATATAAAAATGTTGTATTCTATTTTGTTTATTTTAAAAAATATATTTATTTAGTTTCCTTTTTTGCTGCCCTTGTTGTTTTTATCATTGTTGTGGTTACTATTATTGTTGGTATTGATGTTGTTGTTGCCGGATAGAGAGAAGTGGAGAGAGGAGGGGAAGACAGAGAGAGGGAGAGAAAGATAGACACCTGCAGCCCTGCTTCACCGCTTGTGAAGAGACTCCCCTGCAGGCGGGGAGCCGGGGCTTGAACCGCCATCCTTAACGCCAGTCCTCGAGTTTTGCACCATGTGCGCTTAATCCGCTGTGCTACAGCCCAACCCCCTATAATGTTGTATTTTAAAATAGACATCTTTTTCAAAAGAAATATCAAAGATGTCACCATTGAGAAATAAAAGGTTCTTTCTTGCATATGAAAATTAATCCTTTTTCAAAGGAGCTTTATGGTTGTTTTAACTTCACTGCAAGTTGAGGAATGCTTTTTATACAGTTAATAGATTAGCTATATTTAATCCTCATCACATTTATTTAGTCATAACATTCAATCTATTTTATTATTGTTATTTTTTTGTCTCTCTCTTGTTTTTGATAGTGATAGTGAGAGCGACAAGGGAGACGACTAGGGAGAGAGAGACACAATCAGCAGCACTGTTGCACTGCTCCTGAAGCTTCCCCTCTGCAGTTGAGGACCAGGGGCTTGCAAGGGGGGAGGGAGTGGTACTCACACATGGTAACTCATGTGCTCTAGCTGCTGTGTTACCCAGCCCTGGTAATATTGAGTTTCTTATATTATGCTAACATGCTTGTTTGAGAAAACATCGATGATAAAAATTAGTAAAATGAAAATAAAAACTATCTCCAACTCATTATCAATGGTAATTACTGTTAATACTTTAACCATTCTAGGTAAATACACATATTTATCATGTACTATTGATAAATAAGATTAGTAAGAATGTCTTCATTATGCAACTTATTTTTTTTAAATCTAAGAGCTTGTCATGCATTTATATTAAAATATTTTTTGAGATGAGTAAATAAATCAAACTGCTTCTTTAACATAAAATATTTCAAAAATAAACACTAAAATCAGAACTAGATTTTAATTCAATATTCCAAGTATTGGGTCTGGGAGATAGCAGAGAGGTTATACAAAAAAAAAAAGACATTTGTGTCTGAGGCTCCAAAATCACAGGTTCAATCTATATAGCTGAGCAGTTCTTTGGTTAAAATCAAACAGACAAACAAACAAACAAAACAGCCTCAAGTATTCCTAAAGCCTACTATGTATAGAACAATACACCAATCAACAAAATGAATAAATGTTCCTTTTTTTTTTCATACCTTGGTCAGTATAAATAATGGAAACAAGAATCTTCAGTGATTTCCAAAGGTAACAGACTCCACATACATTTGACAAAATTCAGTTTTATTTTCAGTGGGAGGATTGCAATTTTTTAACGTGTTATTAATTCACCTTTTCCTAATATTTTAAAGTAACATATTTTAAAATCTCACATTTAGAGATTAAAAGTCACCAAGTATAAATATGAAAAATACACTTTAATGGTTTTCTTCCGAATATGTGTCATCTTTTTGCTTGGAGAACATTAAATAGTAACGAACTATAGAAATGATCCCTGAGGGGGTCGGGCGGTGGCGCAGTGGGTTAAGCGCATGTGGCGCTAAGCGCAAGGACCGGCGTACGATCCCGGTTCGAGCCCCCGGCTCCCCACCTGCAGGGGAGTCGCTTCACAAGTGGTGAAGCAGGTCTGCAGGTGTCTATCTTTCTCTCCCCCTCTCTGTCTTCCCCTCCTCTCTCCATTTCTCTCTGTTCTATCCAACAACGAACGGCATCAACAATGGCAATAATAATAACCACAACGAGGCTACAACAACAAGGGCAACAAAAGGGGGAAAAATGGCCTCCAGGAGCGGTGGATTCATGGTGCAGGCACGAGCCCAGCCAATAACCCTGGAGGGAAAAAAAATAAAATAAAATAAAATAAATGATCCCTGAAAGTATAGTCTTGAGAACATTAAGTAGTAACATATTCTGGACTGCATTAGAAAAATGTTTTGGTTTCTTTTCACTATCTTACTCAGTACTCATTTTAGATGTGAACTTAAGAGTTAATATAGGTAACTGTCATAAATTGGTATATAAACATACTTGATAATTTTATCATGTTCTTCATTAAAAACTTAACATTGTAACTATTTACAGTTCAGAGTTCTCAGATTCAAAGATGAAAAGAAAAGATTTCTAACAAGCAATAGTAATCAACTTCTTTAAATATAGCATCAGAGGACACATACCACTTGGAGATACAATTACTGGCTGAAGAAGTCTTTGCTCTCCTCCAGGGGGAAGGTTCAATGCAATGACAAGTACTGTTCCCAATGTAGTACCAACCCATAAACACGGGGAAGGGGATGAATCTGCCTTTCGCGTAAAAGTTTCACAGAAATGAAGAGCAGAGATAGCTTCTCGGGATTCTTTGTCAATGCTGGTTACACTTGAACTTCGTGATCGGCTGAAGGAATTATCTTTTACATCTGAAAATATTGAAAATGTGGCAATGGCCTCAGTTATAAAATAGCACTCTTAGTTTGGTTTGCTATAAATCTGGTCATAGTCTAAGAAGAAAAATCTATAGGGTGTTTGATCTTAATTTCTCTTAATTGAAAGGAAAAGCAATGTCAATTTTCTCTTAAATAATGCATAAAGTACTCAGATCCCCAATTTGCCCATATAAAAAAAAGCATTAATTCATAAAGATTTAGCTTTTCACTTTTGAATGCCACTTTAACTGTAATCAACATTTACGTAAGGAATTTTTTATCAAAATGTATGACCAGGATCTGCCTGTCTGTTATGTTATCAATATATATTAATTATACTAATAAACCCTTATTTTATGCTTCCTTCTTCTTTGTGGCCAAACTCAAGTCTAGTTCAAGGCCTGGCATTTTAGCATAGAACATAGAAAAATATGTCACGATTTTTAGGGAGGGCAAAATGGACAGAGAGATAAGAACACTGTTGATGAACCAATGCTAATGATCAGAACACCTAAGTATTAGACCAGAAACTCTAAAATCCCAAACTTCGCCTTACCTAGCAGTAAATCAGCCCTTCAAGAGAGCTAATGAGACTTAAATAAAAGGAAAAACACTCAGTTCTTTCCCACTATCAGATACATTTCCCACTATCAGATTTACATTTAACATCTTACTGAACATGCATAATAACCACAAAAACTATAATTAATCATTGTATCTTGAGTATCAAACAGAAAATAGGGCATGCTAAGTGACTTGTCAAGGGTCTGCAAAGTTAGTTGGCAGAAGAGTTAGAATAAACAAGAAAACAAAACAAAGGGACAAGCAAAGTCAAATGAAGACAAACTTTTGGACTTGGATTACAGAAATGATGTCAAAATGGGGGTGAGGAAAGTGAGCTTCAAGGGTGAAGGTGGTCTGCTGGAGGGATACTGATGCTGTGGTGGTGATGAGGTGTGGTGAGGTATTGTGAAAAGGTGAGAAACTTTACTTTTAAAACATTTATAGTCTTGAAAATCAAAGTTTTCCCCAAAACAAATAAAATCACTATAAAATGCAAAATTTGAGACTTTCCAGGTTATAGTTAATAAAAAGTATGACTTAATCCTATTTACATTCTCAAAAAATAACTGCATTTAGACATATATGAAATATCACACAAATAATAATTTTAAATAACGTGATTTAATTGATAATTAGCGTCTGAAAACAATAAATCTACTAGTGATGACAACATGGCTCGTAATTTCTAAAGATGTCTTTTGTTGGCCTGAGATTCCTTCTCAGATTATAACAGAGTAAGAAGCACTATTCACTGTAAGTGAAACAAATTTTTATAAATAATACTTTACTACTTAGTTTATAATATGATACAAATCTCAAGTGTTACCTACAATTTCCAAAGTAAAATCAAAACAATTTAAATTTTTCAGTGATAAAAATTAATTTGTTACCTAAATATATATTTACAGGGTGAGACTTCACATATTGTGGTAAAATAGAAATTAACAATACATAAATTGTTATTAAGTTTCAACATGACTCAGTCTTTGTAAAGAAGTCTAGAAAAACTCTTACTGACCCTACTAAAATTACAATGTCTGTGATGATCTATTATTCGCATTAAATCACAGACCAAACAGAATATATCTCAATTTAATGAAGTAATCCACCCATAACATTCATAAACTATAACTGTATTTTGCTATATGTAAATAAAATTATCAAAAAAATTCCCAAGGTTAACTTCCATATGGAAAAATAAACTGAATTACAATCAAGATAGATATTACATATAGGAAGGCTAGGAACTGTCTGAAAACAAGTTAGAGATTTTCAGCAATACATAAATTACAACTTCCACTTAAAGTTATTAAGTTAGGCATTATAGATTTTGTGGCTTAAATTTTAGAAAGAAGGTAAGCTAAACAAGTAGACAGAAAATTTAACTTTAAATGAAACTTTAAGAAAGGAATGCAAAGTCAAAATAGCTCGCACCCAGCAAGGCCCATTATACATCAGATGCTATCATGTCAATTGATATTCAGCATTTTCTTGAATATACGTTAACAACCCCCCAAAGTGCAATCACTGTATCTTAATAATCAAACAGAAAATACACAAGGTGATGTTACTTGTCAAGGATAGCAAAGCTAGTTAGGTGTCAGATACTCAAAATATGAATCTAGTCCTATCACCAATGGGTGAAAAGAAGGTCTTGATTATTATTATTGTGGCAATAGTTAATTAAAATATAAAAATCAGTCTTTAAGTACATTAAAAACAAACTTGATCAAATCGATGGGGTTTACAGTCAACAATATTTATACACTTTTCTCATATTTGGGAGCTACTCTCTGCCCTGACCCAGCTTTTTAGACCTTTTCCCAGCCTGACATCACCTCCCCAGAGAATAACCTGGGTCCACCTGCATATCAGAGGTCAGGCTCAGGCAAAAACTAATAAAGTAACAGGCCCTTTGGAATATACCTAAAATAGACCTACTAGCTATTTCCAAAACAGAGACCCCCAATCTTCATCTGCAATATCCTAGCCTTTAGGGTCACGATTAATCAGCATTAATCAAAGCCAATGTATGGCTTTATATGTTAATACTTTTTCAGTCACCAGGTTCCAGATGCTACCAAGATACCAACCAGACCTCCCTTGGGTAGACAACCCCACCAATGTGTCCTGGAGCCCTGCTTCCCCAGAGCCCCACCCCACTAGGGAAAGAGATAGGCTGAGATTATGGATCGACCTGCCAACGCCCATGTTTAACGGGAAAGCGATTACAGAAAACAGACCTTCCACTTTCTGCATCCCATAATGACCCTGGGTCCATACTCCCAACGGGGTTAAAGAATAGGAAAGCTATCAGGGGAGGGGATGAGATACAAAGCTCTGGTGGTGGGAACTGTACCCCTCTTATACTATGGTTTTTGTCAGTGTTTGCATTTTATAAATAAATAAATTTAAAAAATTTTAAAAAAAAACTTGAAAATCTAGTCTTTCTGGAATATCTAAACTCAGATATGATTTGTCATTAATGGCTTGTCTACCTCTAGTGAACACAATTATGTCATAATATCACTCTCTCCAATCCCCACAGTGTTAAGTCAAAAAATTCCATACTCACTTCCTACCCTCACTTAAAACATACAAGTCAAGAAGTGAATTTGATAAGGTTAAAAATGAGAAAAAAACAAACAAAAACCCCTAACCAACACAAGGCATATATTAGTTTGGTATTTTGCCTCCTGTGGTTGAGACACCTGACAAATGACACTATTAAGTCTAACAGTATCACCCAAGGTGAGTGACTACTGAGACGTGAAATCTCAGCAGGTGAAATAATGATAGCACAAAGCTACACAATTTCTCCAATAAGCTAAAGTGAATTCACTTCATGTAAGCTTCAGAACTGAAGGGCAGCCCAATAACCTCACCAGCTTTAGCAACATCTGGCAGGTTAAGCCTAACAATATTAGTTTTGCCCCCACTGCTTCCTTACTCATTGTATAGTAATCGCCAGCTAAGAACCTCTGCCAAAAAATAATTCAGCAGTATAATTACCTGAAGAGGAATTACTTAGGCAACCTGGAGACAATTTCAAGGGTATATATATCAATCAAAGTTATAATTGGCTTTGGGCATGCACATTAATGCATGGGCAAGAAAACTAAAGCAAACTGAATGGAGATGACCTGTCAAAGCATGGTGTATACAAATTGATTACACTGTGTAATTAATAATTAATTATTTAAAAAATAATTTGATATTATCATTTAAAGGTACTTTTACATATCTACTTTCCCAGATTTTTTGAAGACACTAAGAGATACAGCCAGTTTAATGACTAATATTTAACACTGCTGATACAATGGTTATCTTTTAAGTCTGATGAAGACTCTGGATCCCCTTGCTAGGAAAAAAAAAATGCTTAAAGTAAGCTTAAGATACTCTTGGATCCAAATTGCATCTTTTCTTTTTATAGTAAAAGGTCCATGTCTTTCTCCAAATATGTTACCTGGCATTCTCAGATTAGTTCTTGTTCCCTTATACCAGTGATACTACAAGGTTATACTAAATTCTTTTTTTCCTAGAGATTTATTTATGGGAGGCTGGCTAGGGGGGAGGATGACTGCTCAGCTTTGGCATTCTGTGGTGCTGGGGATCTCTCATGCATACCCTGTGAGCTATTACTGGGCTATGCCCCCTAATTATTGAAATTATTCTTTTTACCAGAGTACTGCTCAGCTTTGGTTTACTTTTGGCTTATGGTGGTTCCAGGGACTGAACCTAGGGACCTCTGAGCCTCAGGCATGAAACTCTTCTGCGTAAGTTGCTGTGCTGTCTTCGGGATCCAACTGCTTTTATTATATTCAGGAATAAAATGTCTTACCAATCAAAGCAGATTATGTCTCCTCAGTCACAATTACATGCTCTCCATGATTGTAAGTGATATAATAAGGCTATGGGTGGGAATGACTAAAGTCAGTGGGATGAAATGGACCAATACCCAAGTTTGGACTGCACAGAAAAAGGTAGCCAAGGAAGGAAGAGCTGAAGTGGTTGTGATGAGACAGGTGAACAAATTCTATGACAGAGGTGAGTGAAATCATTCCTATGCAGTCATACTTCTTTTTCCATTAAAGGTAATAGAAATTTTTCAACAAGACGTTTAAAAGAAAACCTGATTTATATGTATTACATGGAATCTTATTTATATATCTCTACTGAATTGTCAGCTGTCTTTATCTTAGGGAATCAGGAAGCTGTTTTTTAAGCTGGACTGTGTGAATAAAATGCTTTCATAACAGGTTAGCTGCATAGAAAGTATTATGGAAAAATAGCTATTTTCTCACTACAAATAGGTAATAATGATTCTTGATGTGAAATTCACTCTGTAGTCAGTAATTTGTTTTGAAAATATTATTTCTTGTAAACTGACGAGCTCAAAATAAGTTTTTAGATGCTTAAATGGAATACAATTATACAAACTTTAACCTCGGACTACATTTTTGTTTATAAAATATGAGAGGGCTGAGAAAATACATTTTGGTTTACTTGAATTCTACTTATAAATATAACAATTTGCAGATGGCATTCTAAAAGCTAAACTGTAAAACATCTTAGTCATTTTAAATTTTATCTCTGTTGAAAACCTAGTCAGCAATAACTTAAAATCTTTTGATTTCTATTTATCTACCCACTAAAGAGAGTTTATTATGGACGCTTATTTACTTTTTTACTTTACTTACCTAATTCAGGCTTTAGGTCAGTAGGCAAGCTTAACTTCCTTGACATCTTTGCTGAAAAATAAAATGCATTTTTAAAGTTTTGAAGAAAATTTAGTCATGTATTTGAAACAAATCTTCAAGAAAAAAGTGAATCTACTGAATCTGGATGCTAACACAATGGAAATATGATTAGTAGTATTATGGGTGGAAAGTAAATCTTGTTTTCAACTTTTAAAAAGTTTGTACTTACTTGATGTAATATCTGTGTATTTGAAGTTCTCACTTCAAAGAAGCCTTTTAAAAATCTAACTGTTAATTATCTCTTAGGCTCATGGGGAAAAGGTTAGGGTTCTCTAAGACAAGCAGTCATTCCTCAGAAGAAAGGTGTGCAGACAAGGAAAGAGAGGCATAAGACTGAGTTTGGGTAGGTAATATAAGTCTTTCCAATTCCTCATTTTCATAGTTATTGGCCTTATTGTTTTAAATTAAATTTCTAGATTATAGTACTATTTTATACCTAAAACGAAGTTATAATGCTTGGTTACATCATAAAAAATATTTGGCTCACCCATTTCTTTATACAACAGCTCTATTTAGATTTCATTGCAAAAAGCAGTCATATTTTATCTAAAATTACAGCATTTACAAAATATTGAAAGCACAGATATTCCAATTCTACTTGGTATTGTAATATACAGACTTACTGGAATTCACTTTCCATCCTCAAAATCAGTTATTGGCTTAATTGAGGAAGTGATTAAAGTTAGCAGTTGTTTAACTATATCTATGTTAGTGGTAGTGCATGCGTAGTAAAACAGTGCTTCCTAAGTGAAATTCTGAAAAAGTATTTGTTAATACATGAATGCATATACTGAGTTAAACTTTGGACGGTTAGGAGATATTTAAAGCACAGACCCTGCTAGTCCATAAGGGCGCCAAGTAAACAAAGAGAAATCCAGTCATAGCATACAACTTCCACATCTAAAAAAATGACAAATCCAGTGTTAGGAAAGACATTAGGCAAAGTAGGAAGGGATGTGAGAAATAAAAGTTCTCACTTCTACGGATCATTAATCTAAAAAAAAACAACGGGTCAAATATATGAACTAGTTTTAACTTATTTCACCCAGATATCATCTTAGTTAAAAGATGAAATGTAATAAAAACTAGTCAAATGAAATCTTTGGCTATTTAGTCTTATGTATGCTCTGTTTATTATCCAATGTTCTTAGAACTAGAAGATATTATGCCCCTCTGAATAGTATCCACATTTTCTAAAAGACAATGTTAGGCCCTTTTGAAACAGGAGATTTTTACCAAGTATCATAGGCACTATAGACAGACTGATTAAGAATATATGTTATTGGGGACCGGGTGGTAGTGCAGTGGGTTAAGTGCACATGGCATGAAGCACAAGGACCAGCTCAAGGAACCCAGTTTGAGCTCCCAGCTTCCCACCTGCAGGCGGATCACTTCACAAGTGGTGAAGCAGGTCTGCAGGTGTCTATCTTTCTCTCTCCCCTCTCTGTCTTCCCCTCCTCTCTGCATTTCTTTCTGTCCTATCCAACAACAACAGCAGCAGCGATAACAATAACAAGGCTAGCAAAGTGGGAAAAATGGCCTCCAGGAGAATGGATTTGTAGTGCAGACACTGAGCCCCAGCGATAACCCTGGCAGCAAAGGAAAAAGAGAGAGAGAGAGAGAGAGAGAGAGAGAGAGAGAGAATACATATTACTATGTAGATGCTGCCTGAACTAGAAGGTCATTCTTTTAGAATCAATTGATGTAGATGCTTCTTTAGACCCTGCTACTCAGATTAATTTAAGCTTTTTCTGGTCTTCAGGCCTCGCACTACTCAAGCTTGGACATATGCATCCATCAGCCGGGGACCCTGTTAAAATGCAACTAAATCTATACTCTCAGATTAGGGCTTGATTCTGAACTTCTAACAAGCTGCTAAAAGTTTACACTGCCGCTGGCCTGTGGAGTAAGGTCCCTAGGTTACAGGAATGCCAGCATAGGATCTAAGCTGAACTCATCAAACATATGATAGATACAAAGTAAATCTGTAACAAACACATTCTGAACAAGGTAGAACTGAATATGGAATCTCCGATCAGTTCTGGATTCAAATCCACTTTAGCCAACAGCGCAGGGAAGTGATTTTAGGCAAATAATTGCCTTTCAATCTCAAATTTTCTCATCTGCAAATTGAAGATAATAATTGGCACAATGTGTGGATTTGTAAAATGTTATAATTTTGCAATACATGTGAATTTTTCATAAACCATAATATGGTATTCAGATGAGATGTTAATATACTCTATTAATATAATAAAAGTGACCTTTTGTTCTTTGTTTCTAGCTTTATGGAAGTATCCCAAGTAGGTAAAATAAGAAAATATTTGATTAATACTGAGAAGATCACACTACACATCAAAGTAGGCAGATTATCTGAATTCAGTGCCTTTACCATAAATGCCACGGGATGATTTAATCATAGCACCTACATGATTTCCTCTGTAACATTACAACTGGAGACCTGTAACAATCCCCAGTTCAATCAGAATTTCAATTACAAAGGCATTTAAATCGCACTGCTATTGCCACTAGTTTTAAGGAATCTCCTTGAGCACTGAATTTGAAATGAGGAGTATTAATAGATTAATATTTGTTACCCCACATTAATCATGGATATCAAGCAATGTTTTAAAATATAGAGAACTATGAGCTTTGATGAATACAGAAAAACTTGTTACATGTAAAGATGGGGACTAGGGTAGAAGGATTAACTATCATCTATGTATTTAATGGGTGCAATGGGTCAAAAAGCACAGATACATTTCCTAGACTCCAGGAGCTTATAGTCCACTAAAGGAAACAAATAACCCCAATGTAATGGAGCAAGTATTATTACAAAGTAAAAGTTCGAGTCCACTGGATTCATACTCATATCAGTCTGGAATACTTATCTAAGGCTGTGGATGTGAAGACAAAGCCAGAAAACATTGTTTAGATTATATACATGTACACAAAGTAAGTTCTGCAAACATTTTTGTTGACCATAAATTTCCTGATATCAAATTTAAACACAGATCAGATGCAAAATCATGTAACTCAAACCCTAAGCAAGACACAGAACTTTACCAACCCCAAAAGGTCACGTGTGCTCCTTCTTAATCAAGTCTTGCCTTCATCCACTGCTCTGGTTTTTCCCCATCAGTTAGTTAAGCCTATTCCAGAACTTCACAAACATAAATCATAATTTAAATTCTTTTAGAAGCTATCTTCTACTCAGGATAAATGTTTTTGTCTTCTTCCTTAAATATCTTAAATGTGGTATTGTTTAGTCATTAGGTCTATTTTTTTCTTTCTCAGTTTTTAAATATTTATTTATTTTCCCTTTTGTTGCCCTTGCTGTTGTAGGTATTGTTGTTGTTGTTGTTGTTACTGATATCGTCGTTGTTAGATAGGACAGAGAGAAATGGAGAGAGGAGGGGAAGACAGGGGGGAAAGAAAGATAGACACCTGCAGACCTGCTTCATCGCTTGTGAAGTGACTCCCCCTGCAGGTGGGGAGCCGGGGGCTCGAACCGGGATCCTTGTGCTGGTCCTTGCGCTATGTGCCATGTGCGCTTAACCTGCTGCACTACTGCCCGACTCCCTCTTTTTCAGTTTTTGAAAGACATAGCAGTTACATTACCGTATGCTGCTAATTTCAACAACTATGCCATACTGAGGCCAATTTCTACTATTTTTTAATTCCTGGATATAAGTCACATTTTCCTACTTTTGACTATGAATTTTTATTTTGATATATCTATGAACCTCTGATTGTGTCACATGCTGGATAACTGGTTGCCTGGAATCTGGATCATCATCATGAGTCTTAGTATCAACAGGTGTTGAGTTACTGAGTCACCCAGTGGCATTACTGGCACGTCTATTTGGTTTTGCTCTTTGTTGGGATGGATCTATTTCAGTTTGACCTAATTTTAGGATAGGATTTTGTGCTGAGATGTGCTCATGTAACGAATGGCCTTCTTGGGATATCAACAGAATGATTAAGGCATTCAACAAGGTCTAACAACAATGCTTAGGGCCACGTGATTGTTGGTATCTGTGGTCGGTGCTCCGTCTCACTGCTCCTAAGTCGTATGGAGTCTTGTCTAGGTCATGTGAAACCCAGTTCTGAGGCAAAGATCCTCCGAGACTTGTAGAAATTCTCCTCTGAGCAGTTTCTTTCTTTCTGGCACCCTTCTCCACAAATTCCAGGGATCCTTGCAGTTCAGAAATCCAGTCTCTGTCTCTTTATCTCACTGAGACTGTAACTCCACCTGGATCCTATCCATTTCGTACTGCAACAGGAAAGCTGTGTAGCAGAAATTTGGTGAGGCTGTGGTGCTTACTTCATATTTGGCCTTTCTCTCACGGGTAACAGTCCTGGACTGCCTATTGTTCAGTGTCTGGGGAAAAGATGTCTTATTTATTTTGACTAGTCTTATGACTATCTTCTCTGAAAGGCTAAGTTTCAAACCTTAGCTCTTCAAGTGGAAATTTTGGCTACAAGTATGGACCTCTCCACTTCTTTGATGATGACATCTGGGGTAAGCGTCTGTTCACAGGTCTGTTTAGCCAAACCCTAGATCGTAGGTCCACAGATGCAGATCTACTTGGGGAAAGTCTCCAGTCAACTCTCCTAATTCACACTCTATCCTGGCAGAATTTTGTAAGGGAGCCACTACAAACTTCATCTAGCAGTTTTCTGATGTGTGCCTCATAGGAGTCACAGAAGCACCTGCCAATCTAATTGTCTTGTCAGGTGATTTCATTGTACCCATAAAGAAACTCTAGCTCATATTTTGAAACTAATCAATTTCCATGTAGGCTGGCTTTCAAACTGAGAACATACTGCTTGAATTAAGTTCTCAGAAGACAAACTACTGCTTTCCCTCTTCTTCATCTGTGTATTTTTATCCTCTTGCTCTTGGCACTCAGTGTTGGCCTTGCTTGGGAATCTTTTGTCAACAGAGGATATGAACTAGCTTCTTAAGCTAAGCTCTTGCCCCCACCTCCTCCAGCAGAGACAACAGAAGCGAGAGCAAAGACACTTCTTGAACTAAGAAAAACTGGCTTCTGGGCTATGTTGCAGCAGGCTGTTAGGTGGTTGGGCTGAGTTTGCTCTCTCTTCTTCTACGCCTGGATGAGGCCTCCAACTGGCTGGCTTGAGTCAGTAATGAAGAGCTGCATTAGCTTGGCAGGGAGGATGAAGTCCTTATACTGAATCACAACAAATCCTGTCTTCAATGGTATTTTCAACAATAAGGAACAGTGATTAGTGTTCAAGAGAAGCAAGTCTGGAGGCCAAGATAACTGCTTAGACTATTACATAATAAATAACAATTTCAGTGTAACTGAGGCTTTTTAGTTTTTTGCAACTGAAAAAAAAAGTCTCTGTAAAGTTAATCAGTTATGGAGACCCATATTGCATCTTAAAAATTCAATACACACTTCGTTCTTCTTTATTTTGTTGTTGCTGTTGGGCTTTCACCACTCTGGGCTAATTTTTTTTTTCCAGACAGGAAAAGACAGAGACAGAAGACAGAGAGGGGAAAAGACACCACAGCATGGAAGCTTTGCCCTGTGCAATGGAGGACAGGCTTCAACCTGGGTCGCATGAATGGCAAAGCAGAGACCTTCCCAGGTAAGCTAGGGTACTTGCTGTGCTAGTCTCCCTCCTATGCTCTACATCTTTTTCCCCCATTACAGAAGCTTTCTTAAAAGGAAAACAACAGTATAAATTTGATCTTTTAGAATGTGAAACTTAGAGTAAACTGCTTATTAACAGTAAATGGTGGGGGCCAGAAGACAGCTGAGCCAGTAGGGCAGAAGCCTTGCCATGACTTAGCCCTGACTTGAGACTTGGCACGACAGAATGTCATAGCAGCAGAAGAAACTATGATGCTGTGGTATCATTCCCTCTCTGAAAATAAAAAGGATCACACAGTCAGCCTGACTTAGTTAAATCAAGTCTGAGTTAGAGGGGGGGGGGGAAGGAAGTAAAAGCAAACAAAATTGATTTTTGTTTAAACCAAGAGAGATTTGCTAAAAGACAATTAGCGGCTACTCCTTTTTCTCACCATGTGCTGATATCCACTGCCAATTTTTATAAGGATAATGTCAAAAATGTATGCATGCTATTAAAATAATCAGAACAGCAAAATGACTAAAGGTAAGCCAAGTTTGGTGACATTTTTGATTGTGGACCTCTACACTCCAGGAGTTTTTCCAAAATAAATTTCTATCAGTTAACCTACCCAGTCTGTGATACTGTTGTGGTAGCCTCAGAAAAATAATATAAGAATTAATGGAAGAACTGAATTCAGCATATTTACAGTTCTACCAGATAAATGAGTTCAGCAATTGTAACTGTAACTGGACTAATTGTCCTTATGTTAAGTGGCAAACTAAATTATTTCTAGAAAGAGCATTATACAATTGTCTAATGAAAAAAAGATGGTTCTATAAAGTTATATGCATACACGGCCACTATTGTAATACAAAAATACAAGGAGGCTTTTCTGGGCAAATTTATTATGAAATTTGACAGAAAGTACATTCAGAAGTAGAACTGAAAATTGAACACAATATGCCACATTCTTCAGATTTCACCCATCCTGCAAAAGAGAAAGAATTCATTGTAGGAATTCAGACTTGTACAGTGGCTTTAAATTGGCTGTTACTGACATTTAGTTCTAGTCTAATTAAGCATAAATAATACATTTTCAAAGTAGAAAATAGTAAAATTACCTCTAAGTATTCCTGTATACTTGACTCATCTTCTCTTTCAAGATGTGCTTCTGTCCTTTCAAGTGCCACTTTGTTGGTTAAATAAAGTGAACTTCAATAGATACAACCACCACATTTTGGACTGAATATCGGACAATGTAAAATAAAAATCTCGGTGTTGTTGAAATTCATGATAAATAAGAATTACTTTATAATGGAAAATTCTGCCCAATCAATTTGATACATACCTTTTTACTCATATTGCAACTTAAAATGTACCTTGGAGAATTTAAGTTTCTACTTAACGGGGGCGAGAGGAGGGGCAAAGATAGTCCAGGAATGAGAAATAAGAGCAGAAAGTAGAAACACAAGGAAACACAAAGTAGATCTTGGCCTAGGGGTGGGGGTGGGGGTGTAGAAACTGAGAAATTTTACACATGTACCAACAACTGTATCTATTGTGAGCCATTAACCCCCCCCCCCAAGAAAAAACAAACCTTAGAAATAGTACACGATATTACATTGTGAAATCACTGGACTTAATGATATAAAAGCACATCAGCATTTGACAATACTGGTACTTGATATCCAGGTAAGAAAAATTTACCACTGACTTTCAAGCTGGAAAGTCACTGGAATAACCATTTAGCAAAGAATCATAACAATATGACTGTTCAGATCTTTGGTACGTGCATTGAGAATTGTGTACAAACTAAAATGTCTGTGTATTCTCAAAACAACCAATGCTATCTTAACAGGAAGAAATTAACAATGAAAGTAAGGAAGAAGGGAAAGGAGGAAAGGAGGGCAGAAAGGAGGAAGGGAGGGCAGAAAGGAGGGAGGGAAAGAGGGATGGAGGGATGAGAGAAAGGGAGAGGGAGAAAGAAAGGAAAAGAGAGCATTAGTAAAACAAGTGTCAAGAGATTTAGCTTCTAGTCTTGTAGGTGATTCCTATGAAACTTTACTTTGGGAATACCACTTAACATCACTGAGACACATTTTTTTATTTGAAACATAAAGAAGTCTAAACTTGTTTTAAAACTGTATGTCTTAATATGCTGGCAATTTAGACTATAATGACAGAGATGGTTTTTAAGTTGTGCTAGAACACTAATCAAAAAAGGGTAGCATTAGAACTCATGTATAAGAAAAGCAATGAGAATAGACTTCCAACTAATATTTGAATTAGTTTAAAATTTAAATTCACTTCAAAAATTACTTGTTTTGATAAGAATGAGAACTAATCATGACTGTACTCAAATATTTGCTATCTCAGTATCTGAGGGACTAAAACAAAAAAAGTTCTGGGAGTCGGGCGGCAGTGTAGCAGGTTAAGCGCAGGTGGCGCAAAGCTCAAGGACCGGCACAAGGATCCCGGTTCGAGCCCCTGGCTCCCCGCCTGCAGGGGGGTCGCTTCACAGGCAGTGAAGCAGGTCTGCAGGTGTCTATCTTTCTCTCCCCCTCTCTGTCCTCCCCTCCTCTTTCCATTTTCTCTCTGCCCTATCCAACAATGACTACAACAATAAAAAACAAGGACAAAAAAAGGGAATAAACATAAATAAATAAATATTAAAAGAAAAGTTCTGCGTCCGATGTTAACAAATAGGAGGTGGAAAAAAAGCTTAGTGCCTAGAAGTTAGGGGTACCCAGTAAGTAAAGCTATTCTTTCTATTTGTCATGATACGATACTCATTAAATCACTCTAATTCTGAATCTTTATTTCTGGCATTGTTTTCCTGTCGTAGCTTTAGAAAGTCAATTTGGCAATAAATCCTTCTATATAAAAATTAGTAACTAAAAATGGACAAATATAATAATAAAATAAAGTTGTATCTTTAGAAAAGTGAATCATGTAGTTTTAAAACCTGCCAATGTTGGCATTGGGATCACATTTTATTCATAAGGATATCATAAAAATTTGTAATGCCTTGTTGCAAAGATGCGTATTTTAGAACTTTTCATAAAAACCTAAAAAAAGATTTACAGAATTTTATACTTTCAAACATTTTATAAAATATGAATGAGCAAATAAAAACTTGACAACCAAGCACAATGTCTAAGTGACTTATGCTAACATTAAAGCTACTGATTCTGGAAATGTTGGCTAAGACCTTTATTTGCAAAATGTAATCATAAGGTATGAACAGGCAAAACAAATCACTGTTATATTACACATATATCTTTAGTGATCTTGCAATTATATTCTGCTATATTTTTGCTGTTCAATTCACAACAGTTATGTCTTTTTAGGATTCTATTCTTATGCATGAAAAAGAAAGTCATTATCAGTACTTTTATCTCAGCTAGTTGTCAATTAAGAAATGGAGTAAATTTCTTAAGATGTAATACAAACACTAGGTTAAATAGGGCAAGTCAGATAAATCCTTGCTGATATATATCCAACACCTCTATAAAGCCAATCAACATCACTTACACTATATCTCAGCTTCCTTATCAATAAAATAGGAAATCATAGTAACCAGCCGAATGAAGCTTTCTGTCCCCATCTTCCCATCCTCTCTAGATTTCTCTCTGTCCTATCCAGCAACAACAACAGCAATAACAATACTAATAATGACAACAATGATAACAAGGGCAACAAAAGGAAAAAAATAGTCTCTAGGAGCAGTGGATTCGTAGTGCAGGCACCAAGTCCTAGCAATAACCCTGGAGGCAATAAAATAAAATAAAATAAAATAAAATAAAAAACAAAATAAAACTCCTGCTACCTTGGTTGAAAACAGATATATTTTCAGGCAATAAATACAGGGCTAGTTTTTCAAGGTTGGGCTACATTGCTAAAACACACATGGCAACGTGGACTGTCTTCCTCCTCAAGTGTTATCACCACCAGCTGTTAACTTTGGAATAGGTGAACACAGACCTAGTTTCACAGCCAAGACATTCAGCCAGCTTTCCACACGGACAACTTTTTAGGTAGTATCAACCTTGCAAGATATTGGCTTAATTCCTATGCCTTCCTTGTCAATCACTGCATAATCACCTCAGATAGTTATGTTTGTAGACTGAGGAAGAGAGAGGTGATACATTTATGAATCTCAGGATGCTTCAGAGAAATTCAGCATTAGAAGACAGGCACTGTAGTAAGTTTAGATTGCTCATTAAGTCACAGCACTTTTGAACATCCATAAACAACAGACAAACTATAAGTCTTGATAGAGAGGCCATCAGAAAGTTCTGATTTTTCCCCCAATGTTTCACTGACAGTGTTTGATTGACATCATGTATTTTTCAATGTATATTTTAAGCTGTCTTTTAACAAAAACAGATACTGATAAACTGATTTTTTTTTAACAGCAAAAAAGTTTGCTATTTTAAATGTAACTGGGGGAAGGAAGACAGTGTACATGTATCATGTGTGGGGATTTGGATGTAAGTCCCAAGCACCACGCACAATAGTGAGGTAGTTACATGAATGGTAGAGTGGTGTCTAGTCCCCCTTCTTTTCTCTCCCCACTTGCTCTCTGTCTCTGTCTCTCTCTCTCCTTTCCTCCCTCCCTCCCACCATGCGTCAGTTTAAAACTAAAAGAAAAAAAAGAAAAAGTCAGGGGAGATAGCATAATGGTTACGCAAAGTTTTCATGCACATAACTCAGGTCCGAGGTTCAATTCCTAACACTACGGTAAGCCTAAACTGAGCAGTGCTCTGGGCTTTCTGCATCGTTCTCTGTATTTCTTTCTCCTTAAAACACAATATATATAAAGTCCACCAGGGGCAGTGAATCCCTAGTAGGTAAAATGGATACATAAAAGAAGGAAAGATAAGAAATAAGAATTCCTGACATTTAACTTGACATCTATGTTGGGATTACAATACACAATTAAAGATTCGAAATGGGGGACAGTTGGTGGCATACCTGCTTAAGCATACATGTTACAATGTGTAAGGACCCAGGTTCAAGTCCCCAGTCTTCATCTGCAAGTGGTGAAGCAGTGCTGTAGGTATATCTCTCTGTTGCTCTCTATCTCCCCACTCCTCTCAATTTCTGTCTGTCTCTATCAAATAAAGACACTAAAAAAAAAAAACTTTAATAATAAAAATAATAAAGGTTCCAAATGAAAGTCAAACAAAACTCTATTAAGTATAAAGATGAAAATGTAAAAACTGATTTGGATGATGAAAATTGTATGTGTAACATAATCCTAAAAAGCTAAATAAAGTTAATGTGTTTCCTTAAAAATTATAACTTTGGGAGTCGGGCGGTAGCGCAGCGGGTTAAGCACAGGTGGCGTAAAGCGCAAGGACCGGCGTATGGATCCCGGTTCGAGCCACCGGCTTCCCACCTGCAGGGGAGTCATTTCACAAGCAGTGAAGCAGGTCTGCAGGTGTCTGTCTTTCTCTCCCCCTCTCCGTCTTCCCCTCTTCTCTCCATTTGTCTCTGTCCTATCCAACAATTACAGTATCAAAAACATCAACAATAATAATTACAACAACAATAAAAAAATAAGGGCAACAAAAGGGGAAAAAAGCAAAAATTAAAAAAATATATATATATATATAACTGTACATATTTGGTAGCTGCTGTCTTCCCTGATCCAGATTTCTAGTCCTTTGATAATCTATGTGTTAATGGTTAATCTTAATGGTTAATCAATCCCCTTATCACCATAAAACAGCCATATGTTCAAATCAATGGGGTTTACAGTTAACAATATTTATACACCTTTCCCGTATTTGGGAGCTACTCTTTTCCCCCATCCAGCTTTCTAGACCTTTTTCCAACTATGACACCATCCCCAGACAATACCTTGGATCCACCTGCATATCAGATGCCAGGCTCAGGCTAAACCTAAAGTTATGAGCCTCTCGGAATACACCTAAAATAGACCTACTAACTTTTTCCAAAACAGAGACCCCCAAATCTTCATCTGCAATATTCTTGACTTTACAACAACTTGTTCTGCTTTATATCTTAACTCTTTTTAAGCCACCAGGTTTCAGAAGCTACCATCATGCCAACCTGACTTCCCTGGGCAGACAACCCCACCAATATGTCCTGGAGCCCCATCTCCCCAGATCCCTGCCTCACTAGGGAAAGAGAGACAGGCTGGGAGTATGATTCGACCTGCCTATGCCCATGTCCAGTGTAGAAGCAATTACAGAAGACAGACCTTCCACTTTCTGCACCCCATAATGACCCTGGGTCTATACTCCCAGAGGGATAAAGAATAGGGAAGCTATCAGGGGAGGGGATGGGATACGGAGTCCTGGTGGTGGGCACTGTGTGGAAATGTACCCTTCTTATCCTATGGTCTTGTCAATATTTCCATTTTATAAAAATAAATTATATAAATTTAAAAAATTAGAAAAAGAAAAATACATTTAACTTTAGAAATTGGCATAACTAAAAAATAGAAACTAACAAAACCTTTCCAATAGCAAAAAAAGAAAGTATGGCTTTTTAAAAAAATTATTTATTTATTTATTTATTCCCTTTTGGCTACCCTGGTTATTTTATTGTTGTAGTTATTATTGCTGTCTGGCTTCATTGTTGGATAGGATAGAGAGAAATGGAGAGGAGAGGGTAAGACAGAAAGTGGGAAAGAGAGACACCTGCAGACCTGCTTCACCGCTTGTGAAGCAACTCCCCTCAGGTGGGAAGCCGAGGGCTGGAATCGGGATCCTTACACTGGTCCTTGCGCTTTGCGTCACGTGCGCTTAACCCACTGTACTACCGCCCGACTCCTGAAAATAAGGCTTTTATCAAAGATCTATCCTTCCAACAATGTTCTTATAAATTTTGAAGTCTTTGAAATATTCAAGTTCAGGTAAACCATATAATATGTTCTACTCAAAACACAGAGAACTATGTAAGTCTAGTCAATATTTTCACAAAGCAAATAACACCACACAGTCAAAAGCTAGACAAATCATCTAGGAAACACAAATTATGCACCAAGATCCTTTTACTTAAGGTGAAATTCCTATGTAGTTACATTATGAAAGTTCTTCTATAAAACTACAAGTAACGTTCCTTCTACTGTTCTACAACCTGCGACAGTAAAACAACCGCTAATGTATTATTCAGATAGAATATATTATTAAAGGAAGCCGTTAAAAAACAATTATGTAAAAGAGCTAGGACATAATTAAGGTGATTTAACTATCACCAAGTGATTTACTAAAAGTCACCACAGTTACAAAGAGATGATTATTAATTTCCCATATGAAAGCCCTTTGCCCAAGAATAAACCATCTTATTTAAAAAATGTCCAAAGCTGCTAACAGTCAGCCAAGTTAATATGATTAAACAGGGTTCAATTTATAACACAAACACAACATAGATTTTCCTTTACCTTGTTTTCTGAAATTTAACTATATATAAAACATAAATTGAAGAAAAGTAAAAAGGTGAAAAATGTCTAGTTACACTGAAATCATCTAATTTATACATGCCATGGGATATTTTACAGAGATATGGGGAAAAAACAACAAAAGTATGATCTCAGACTTAAATGAAATATTAAATTTATTATTTTTAGGTCTTTAAAAATCTCCAGAAAATACCCTTTTTTTGAATGGGTAAAGCCCCAGTTTGACTATGTCATTGTCTGTTTGACTGTATGTGTCAGCCAACCATAATGTTTAAATATCTCAGACTAATTTATTTCATCTAAAGGATTACCATAAAATACTCTATCATTCATTATGAATCTGGGGAGGGGGATTTGTTCAAAATTTCCATTTAACCTAAAGGTAGTACAGATTACAGACTAAAATGGCGCTTTTTTTTTTTTTTAAGAAAACCACTTTCTTGGAATTTGGGATCTTGAAATTTTGAGGAAGATGGAATAGATCAGAAAAAATATATAAATAAAACACAAAGCAAATATTTCTTTGAAACCTCAGAGTATAAAAATTGTACTACTTCTGACATAAATTGAACCCTGTTTTATTTTAAAGAACAAAGCAAGAATAAAAATTAATAGAACAATTCACATTGTAAGTCAGATCAAGAACTGCAACCTCAATTTGCATGATTTTGAATAATCATTGCCCCAGTAAGTTCAGAAGAAATACAGCCCAAGAGAGTATTGTTTAGCACAGTATGAATAACAAATTGTACAAAATGCAATGCATTAGATAATTTTCTGATGCTGAGTTAGCATTGCATATAGCAAGGATTAGAAACAAAATAGAAATTCTATTTCCTACCTATATCACTGGCTACCATCTTGGAAAACTTTCTGCTTTTGGTCTTCACTGAAAACAATATTTTGATATAAAATGTCAAAATCTATTCAAAATAAGATAAATAAATTAAACAAAGAAAACAAAATACTTGAAAATAAAGATACTATACCCTTTTCTATAAAATTATTCATTTTTTGTTCATCATCTGAATTGTGTGGTGATGAAGAACCTACACAGATGAAGACAAAGGTGGGAACAGGCACACAGTCAGTCACGAGCACAGAGATTAACAGCGAAAAGTAAAACACAGTAATCTGGCAACCTCTAGAACAAATTCCCATACTGCTGGCCACAAAGAAATGTCAAGTATACAGTTAACGTAATTTGTTTATAAACAATAATTTTATAAATAACTAAGATCAGTTTCTTTCATGGTAAAGCAGCTCACAGTAAACACAATTGTTAATAACTCTCATCAGACTCCCCTTTAAATTACAATCATTTGCAAAATCTTGCTATATAGTATATAATAGTTTAATCAGCATTTCTTAAAATGTATAAAATTGTATCAGTTCATCAAATAAGGTTGATAGCTAGTAATGCTGTATCAGTTCTTTACTGACAGCACTTGAGAATTACCTTTCTAGATATGAATACTTAAATCATACATAATTTCTAATTTATACTACAGAGGTCCTTATAAATGATCAGGATAATAAATACAACTACTGATATGTTAAAATTCTGAAACTTAGAGAGGGAATATTAAGGCTTTTTTTGATATGACTTTCAGTAAGCTAATCAAATCTTTTATAATTAAGATTTTTGTTATTTTTCCTTAAAAGATTATTTTAATTTTTCATAGTGTTTAGTCTCTAAATTAAGGCTTTTATTATAAATACAATCTTTAGTAGTATTCTTAGTTTATGACTTTTCTAGTCAAGTTATCTAACTTTTAGAGATACAAGTGATAAATTCCTCTATTATGCTTTACAGCATCCCCAGCTGTAAATGCCCTCCTCTGAATTAACACAGCACTTCACTGGTATATTTCTTTTATTACAGTAATCAGTGAGTGCCTCCTGTTTTATGTTTGCACACATTATGACCTTTCCCCACTGGACTGCTCTGAAAAGCTGGTCCCCTTCTTGATTCATCTTGATGAATCTCTGAATAATCCCCGGGCACTCAGTGGAATGCCTTGTATGTAGGAATCTCTACACATTTCTGAATGAGTAAGATTTTTTTGGCTGGAAGCAAGTATCTGAATTACTGTTAGTAAATACAAATATATTTTTCCTGACCTTTTATTCCTTCTTAGCTCAGAGAAAGTAAAGAACCTTAAGTAGTAAGGTCAAAATTTGGTTTCCTTTCCTTCCTAGACAGAAAATACCCTTGAGCTGTCATTGCAGACAAAGTAAAATTGATCAACATAGGCAAGATCCAATTGCCTCTATACCAGTCTTAATGGATCAATATCTAAAAGGATCAATCTCTACATCTGCTAAATAGCATTTATAAATCTCTGTAAATCCTATATAAAAATGTTACATAAGGAATGCTGAATTCAGTTAACATTTTCAGAAACAGAAATGGGTATACTTGCCTTCACATAAATATAAACCATATTTAAATAAGATAGTGGTCATGATATGGTATGTGTATTTTACAAGAGCATTGCTATGGCTGATACAAGATAGCTATACAAATGTAGGAATATTATTGTGTTGTTGAAAAAGTCATGACGTATTTTTCTATTAAAAAAATGTGTCATGACTTTTCTGATTACCAAGTGTATTTATTTAGTAATTTATCATCTTTCATGTTAGCATGGTGTGTAATAATAATAAATACACAGAACATAAAATCACAAAAATGCTTAGGATTTTCAAAATAAAAGCAGATAATATGAGACACAAATACAGTAAAACCAGCCTGTGCATATTTCCTGCGCTGAAAATGCCTACTACCACCTGCCTTAACTGTTGTGAAAGCTCGTGAAAATCCCAAGACTGCTTTTAGCATATCCTAGTTGAGTATACTTACCTGCTTACTCTAATATCGAGTAAGCAGGTAAGTATTAAATATCGAGCTTTTGGAAAAGTCACAAACCACTTTTCTATTTTTTAATACCAAAGTGTGTCATGATTTTTCCAGCAGTCCTGTAGGTATAAAATGTACCTACAGATTCTTGGCTTTTCTAGGGTGTGAGGCCATTCCTGAAGGCAACATTTAGATCTACATCATGTAGAGTGTGGCCCTGGGATATTCTTTGCAGTTTGAAGTTGAAATATTTAATCATTTTAACATTTTATGTGTAATTTCTGGTGTCATCCAAAATTTAAAAAAAATCCAGCAGTACAAAAGTACTCAGTAAAGCAACGAGATATTTGACATAAAGGTCAAGCACAGATGGCAGAAACAACTTCCTATGGCAATTCAGAATGCCAGAATTAATTTTCTACTTCAGAGAAAGCACAGGCTTATTTAGAAATATACAGAATGGGTGTAGAATGTTAAATACTTGGATATTTTCCAATAATACTATTTTCACAGGGCGATCTTTTTTGAGATTCATTTAATACATTCTATATGATCTAGAGAAGGAGCTTCACATGAGAGAGAAAGAGAGAGAGAGAGAGAGAAGAGAGACGGAGAGAATACACAGTGGAGAGAAGTCAGAGCACTCTAGCACACGTGGCAAAGGGATTAAAGAAAGTCCTGCAGGCGCCATGCTCTTACCAGCTGAGCTACTCCCAAACTGACTCAGCGTGATTTTTGAATGGAGCTTTGACACTGGTTAGTTAAAACTGTTTTGAGCACATTTCATTCCTTTCTTTTTTGCCTCCAGGGTTATCCCTGGGGCTCAGTGCCTGCACTGCTCCTGGAGGCCATTTTTCCCATTTTTTATTACCCTTGTTGTTGTTATAGCTGTTATTGGATACGGCAGAGAGAAGTCGAGAGAGGAGGAGAAGAGAGACGGGGAGAGAATGATAGACACCTGCAGACCTGCTTGTGAAGCGACTTCTGCAGGACAGGAGCCGGGGGGGGGGGGGGGGGGCTTGAACTGGGACCTGTGAATGGTTCTTGGGTATCAGCATCGCTCCATGTGTGCTTAACCCACTGAGCTCCTGCCCAGACCCTGATCACATTTATTCTGGGATGTAAAGGCTTTTCAAAATAGGCTTTATTTATAGTAAAGGTTATATATATATATATATGACTACTTTTCATTTCTATAATACTTGTTGTCTTAACAGTTATGAGGCCTCATGGAATTTTAGGACTTTTTTTATATTTCTTATCCCTCAAGTATATTATTTTCCATTATTTGTACTTCCTGGGAATACAGTTTTATTTACTATCTATTTATATCCCATAACACTGCAAAAAGTAACAGAATTTATCAATTTACTTATTTTTTCTATAGAGCAGTGCTGGGCTCTGGCTTATGGGGTGGTGTGTGCAGGTGTGCGTGCGTGTGTATTGAACCTGGGACTTTGGAGCCTTGGGCAGATGAATTTAGTTTTGCACAACCACCATGCTATCTCCCCAGCTCTTAGTTACTACATTCCATGTCTCTATTCATCCAATTACCTGTGGTTGTTCTGATTTCCATATGTCGGAGAGAGGAAAAACATAGTGTTCCTTCATTTCTTATTAGTTCACAGGGCAAAGGCAAAAAGGTTACAAAGTACAAGAGAGACAAATGACCTATGACAAACTATAAAAATTCCTTGTATCTATTATAACTGAACAAGCAGCAAAACACACAAGGAAGTTTTAAGAACAGAGGGTCAAAGGAGGTGACTTGGCAACTTTTATCCAGTTTCTATGAACATGCACAAGGTAAGTATGCATGACTGTCATCTATCTCCATGTTGATGTAACGTGTTTCAGGCACAAGTACTGTCTTACTGAGTTTTATTTTTGAATAAGCAACATTTTCTGACATGTAGGCTTGGGATATAATTCACTGGAGAATTACTACATCGTCAGAGTATATTCAAAGTGTTTGAAGTTTTTTAAAGATAAGCATTTGTGATTTATCAGAGATTTCTGAGTTCACATTTTCTACTTTGCATTCCAAACTCACTAAACAATGAGGTACTTAGTGTCATAAGTTTCTCTGTGTTAAAAATGTTAGACAGCATTCTTTTGATTAAAGAGCATGGCATATGAATTTTCATAGGAAGAAGAAAAGGATATTCAAAGGGTTTCTTTTTTTAATTTAATGGACTTATTACTTAGAGTTAAACATATAATACTTAGTTATATATTTACAATTACTTGTAATTTAAATATATAATAATATTAAATATATTTTAAATATATAAAATAATATTAAATATGTAATATTTAATTACTGTTTACAATTACTTGTAATTTTATTCCAAACTGATAGATATATACCTGTATGCACAGTTTGGCTTAGGATAAAAAGAACTACTCATTTATTTGGGATGAGTCTTCTTAAACATTTTTGAAGGGAATCTACTATATTGAGATAATATATTACATGTCTGAATTATCCAGTTTGGTCTATAACCATGTTTACTGATAAATGCATTTACATGGTATAAGGTATAATATTGTTATACAGAAAGAACAGCAATAATTAAAATATATCAGAATTCTAAATCTCAAATTGAAAAGACACCTTAAACACCCTACATGAGAAATACAGTTACTTCCTCCTACTAATATTGAGCTACACTATTAGGAGTTAATTATGTAAGTTTTCCCTATGGCTTCTTATGTTTTGCAATTTTCATAACTGGTTTTAAATATGAAATTTAAAAGAAATCAGGAAGTTGATTTATTTTAAGCAATAGTTAACTTGTACAATATCAAAAAATGCAATTCTGAAAACATCACAAAGGCTCTAAGTGCTAATAAAATACTAAAATGAATTTAAGAGAAAAAAATGCCCCTTGCAGTATTTCTCATTCTTACAAGTATTTCTGACGTGACTGCACTAGTTGGGAAGATGAGAAACCTGTATAAAGAGCAGTGTTGTTTTATAATAAAATAATCTTTCTGGCAAACTGATGAGAATTTCCGCATAGCAAGTCAAAATGAAGTTAAGCTTATTAAAGGTAAGCAAAATTTCAATATACTAAAAATCTACTAAATTCAGAATGTTCTTAATCTTAAGGTGACTCAAGTAACACAAAATGCTATATTCTTCCAAAATACTAACATAGTAATAGGTCATGTAAAGACATATATGTTGACGGGGCTGGGTGGTGACGCACCTGGTTGAGTGCACATGTTACAGCACAAGGACCCAGGTTTGAGCCCCAGTCTCTACCTGCAGGGGGAAAGCTTTGCAATTTGTGAAGCAGTGCTGCAGGTGTCTCTCTGTCTCTCTCCTTCACTATTTCCCCCTTCCCTCTCGATTTCTGGCTGACTCTATCCAATAAATAAATAAAGATAATTTTAAAAAATCTTTAAAAAGACATATATGGTGAGATGTAAGACTTGCCTAATATAGCTCTAAAATTACACCAGTTATTATTCTGACAAAAAAATACAACCAAATCTCATTAGTCTACAATTTTAGTAACTGTCTGTAGTCACCTTCAGATTGTGTTAAAAAAAAAAACAAACTTCTTTATAATATTTAAATGGTGACTATTCAGACTAAAGATCTAACCAAGCATACCTAAAGTAGTAACACTGTAACAACCCTCTGAACCAACATTAAGTAAAGTAAATATTTCTTAACAAAGTGTTAATATTAGTTAAGTAGAACTTTATATGACTCTTTTTAAAAGCAATATTTATGGATTTTTATCTAGTAAAATCAAATCTTTTCACTTGAGGACACAAAAAATACAGATATGACTTATAGAATAAATGTACGACACAAGAGTTCCACGTAGGTATCTTTAAGTGCTTGCTTATACAAAAGAATATGGAACACAGTTTAACAGGAATATAATTAAAGATTTTTTTTAAAAAATTACCAGATGTGGGAGATTTGCAGCGATCCTCTGGGACTACAGTTCCTTCACTAATATCGCATAAACCTGCTGAAAAAACAAAACCAAACATCCAAATCACACCACATTTATATTAAGTGCCTTTTAAATTTCATACTTAGAGCAACACATTAGCTACTGCACATTTAAAAAATTCAAACAGTATAGTTTGGTGGCTCTGGTACTGTGTTCTTTAGTTTTAAGATAGGAACCTGGGAACATTTTCCTATTAAAAAGTCTTAAGCTCAAGTTAAACAATCTTAGAATTTTCAAAAGAGATAATTTGCTAATTTTAAAAAGGGCATGAGACATGATACAGAATTCTGTTTGCATTCAGAAGGCCACATAACATACTTCGTACTGGACTTCTCAAGAAGGAAAGGGTCCTGCATCTCAACCTCAAAAGTAGTTTCAAATGTTTGAGTGTTTAAGAAAAATATCTGTACTTCCAAATTCATAATCTGTGTATTACTCCTACACATATCATATTTTAAATCTGTATATTATTCATCTTTGAAGTGACCGTACCATTTTAAGTAGTGATAAAAACTTTTTAGATATGTATATGTATATATTTATAATTCTATAGAGAGGTATTATCCATGTACAGTCTATCTTATAGGATAGCTTAACTTCTTAACACAAATCATAACAAGGTACTTGATGCTGTAGACAAGAACTAATAGACATGGCAAAATACAAAGCACGTAATTAGTGTGAATACTAGTTTTCTGGTGACTGAAATGAAGAAAATCCTATATTTTAATAAAAATTACAAATATACAGACATCAAGATGTGGGGACAAGTGAGAAGTAAGCAAGGAGCTGCAAGTGTGGGCCTGAGAAGAAGCCAGGTATGTTGAGGGAAGTGCACATGTGACCAGTAGCTGCTTTTCCATTCCATTAACAAGACATGAGGCCATAAACTCTACTTTCTCTGAAAAATAGCTTTTACTCAAACATTTCCAGAAAATAGAATAATAAGTTTGGCTTATGAAAAGTGTTTTCTATTTTTAACATTATTTGTCTACACTGGATAAGGAATTTTTAAGTGGAACCAGTAAATTTTTTCATCACACACAAATGGTTCTAAATAATAATAATAATAATAATAAGCTAGATATTTGTCACTCTAAGATAGATGTAATCATAATTTGTATGGGATCCTCAACAAAATATTTGATTATATTAAATGTTTTCTTGAAGAAATACTTAAGATAGTATGAGCATAAAGCTGGGGAGACAGCGTAATGGTTATGCAAAAAGACTTTCATGCCTAAGGCTCTTAAGTCTTAGGTTCAATCCCCAGCACTATCATAAGCCAAAGCTTAGTAGTGTTCTGGTGTTGGTTAGTTGGTCAGTCGGTCTCTATCTCCATTTTTTCTCTCTCTCTGCATCTCTCATTTAATACATAAATATTTTTAAAATGTTTTTATAAAAAAAAAGTAGCATGCTTATAGGTAGTAGTGACTGGGAAAATGCAGGTGGCTCATAGGTCAAGTGCATTCCTTGCATGTGGGTGAGACCACTGACTCTGGAGGCAGAGAGGGGATTCTCTGTCCTCTCTGTCTCAACTAAAAATAACAGAATTATAGATGAAGACTATATGGCTCAGAGCAGTGTTGTCTCTAATATCACATTTATAAAATGAGAGCTAAGATTTCGCACAAATTTAGATTTGATTTCACTGTAACAAATAAACCTCCAAGTATATTAACCTGAATGACTTGAGTGAGTTTTCTGTTCTTCAAGGATATAATCAGTATTTATATCTTATAATATAAATACATAAAATCTATTACTGAGAAACTGCATTTCTGTAGTTTATGATTTCTACACGTAGGAAGCAGAACTTACTATTTAAAATGTTTAACAAAAGGTAATCATTTTATTCACCATAGTATACTCGTACTTCATCGAAGTTAATTATCAGGTCATATATTGACTCACTAAACACCTATGTTTAATTCAAGAGTTGGTAAATGTTTTGTGCAAAAGTTCATTGATTGTGGAGTCAGTTTGTCTCAGCTACTCAGTCCTAATGTCATGACACACTAATAATCACAGATAACACAAAGCAAACAAGATTGGCACAGTTCTAGGAAAATTGTATTTGCAAAAGCAGGCCATGGGCCATATCTGTCCATTTGAACACTTGCTTGTTGACTCCCGGTTTAATCAGTCTTTTCAGCACCACGCTGACCTAGGTTTTAAGTCACTTCCACATGTATTTTTCACAATAACACAAAAAAATAACATGAATTATCAAATATCAGATTAACTTCAGGAAAAATTATGCCGATAGGACTCCATGAGCCATCAATGTAGTTACCACATTAAAGAAGTTAAATGCTGATTTTGGTACAACATACTTTTAGTGAATTCCTATTATCTTGGTGTGATATTTCTACTTTACATGCACACAGGCGTATCAGCTACTTAGTACATCATGTTAAATTGTGACTGACTAATGTTATTATGAAAACAATGCACGCATTTTTATCAATAGTTTAATTGCCTTTTAGTAGTTAGAAAACACTCAAAGAGCAATGTTTTTATTTTATCAGATAATATGATTCCTGCCTGATCTTTATAAAATGTATATTAAGACCTATTAGTAGTGCAAAGATTTTCCACATTCAGACTGATCTGTTTAAAAAACTGAAGAAAAGCTTAACAGCCGTTTTTTTTTTAATTCTTAAAAAAATATTTAATAAAGGCAGAAAGAAAGATGGTGGAGAAGGAGGAGGGGAAGAAAGAATATGAGGAAGAGATGTGGGGGGAAGAGAGGGTAAGGGAGGAGGAGGTGGCAGGGGAACCAGAGCATCACTCTGTCACAGGCACTGCTGGGACTTGAACTCAAGACTCCACGCCTGAGAATCCAAACACTTTATCCACTGAGTCAACTCATGGGTTGCTTCATAGCCTTTAAATTAAGTTTTAAGCACATAGTCTAAAATATAAAGTTTAGCAGGTATACCATTTTTTAAAAAATTATTTTTTCCCTTTTGTTGCCCTTGTTATTTGCATTGTTGTTATAGTTATTATTGTTGTCATAATTGTTAGATAGGACAGAAAGAAATGGAGAGAGGAGGGGAAGACAGAGAGGGGGAGAGAAAGACACCTGCAGACCTGCTTCACCGCCTGTGAAGCGACTCCCCCACAGGTGTGGAGCTGGGGGCTCGAACCAGGATCCTTACGCTGGTCCTCACGCTTTGCGCCATGTGCGTTTAACCCGCTGCTCCAACGCCCAACTCCCAACCATTTTTATATCAATACAGTTACAGAATTTTAGTATCTGGGCAGAAGCAGATAGCATAATGCTTATGCAAAAAGACCCTCATGCCTAAGGTTGAGAGTCCCAGGTTCAATCCCTGTACCACCATAAGTCAGAGCTGAACAGTGCTTTGGTAAAAAACAAAACAAACTAAAAATCAGTATCAATTATTCTATATTTTGTTTTATTTGAAATATATATGTGTGTATATATCTTTTTAAAAATAAAGAACACTCCTACAAAGAAAAAACTAAACATGGCATGACTTTATTGACATGGAATAAATAACTTACTTAAAAAAGAAGAACAGTGTTTTTTCACAGATTCAGAATATAAGCTGGGAAAGCCGCACATGCAAGAAGTCCCAGTCGGCATACCTTAGGGCAGCGAAGCAATGAAATGCAGAAGGAAAAAACAGGAGACAAACTAGAATGGCAGACAGGGAAGACACTTAACCAAAGGTATCCAATCACGTGACAAAAATGGTGATACATATATAAGAAATGGAATAGAAAATCAACCATGTAGCTAAAGTAATAGGTTTGTATCCCATCTTTTCCTTCTTATAAGTAATGAGTTGTGATACAGTTTGAAGCAATTGAGAAACTGAATCTCAGTGGGAATTTTTAATTCAGAGGAATCGTGTTAGGAAGTGTAGACAAGAGCTCCCCAGTGTTCCACATTGGCACTCTACGAATAGCAGAATTTACCAATTAGTTCAATCTGTCATTTCCAGAATTTATCTCAATCCCTGGGGCAGGTGCTAGGGAGACTAGAGACCACAGGACAATTACTGCAAGAGTACAGTATACCCTCACGCCAGATATATATATTTTTTAAGTGAAGAACACTGATATTGACAGCTAATTACACTGTGTTCCATGAAGCACTAGTATTAAAAAATTTAAAATTAAGACTACCTAATAAAAAGCAAAGGCATAAGGAAAAATTTTAATGGATTTACCTTTGTGGCTGGTTGTGTTTTTTGTTTGTTTTTCAAATGGGAAATGACTCTTCTGAATTAAGTAGCTGAAACAATGAATGTTGGTTTTAAAACATACAACTATGTGGTTCTTATGTTATGCATGTACAAACTATTGTATTTACTGTTGAATGTAAAACATTAATTCCCCCATAAAGAAATAAATTAAAAAAACAAACAAACAAAAAAAAACTATGTGGTTCTTTGGGCAAAAGGGTAAGAACTCAAAGGGACTTCTGTTTTGTAATAATGGAACAGATTTTCCTGATATAGTTCAGTGGAAACAGTCTGACATTGTGATTCTTTCTCAGTGTTGCATGAATTCCTACTATATTAAAAAGTTAAGATGATTAGCAATTATATAAAACAAAAAAACAAGGTTTACACATTTTACTAGCGTTTTGACAATTTTTATATACAAACTAGACAAGCTATTAATTAGTGAAAGTGAAGTACTTATGTTAACAGAAGAAACACAGCATCCACAGAAATCCTAAAACTGAGGATAGTTTTCTTCTTCTTCTTTTTTTTTGCCTCCAGGGTTATCACTGGGCTCCGTATCAGCACTATGAATCCATGGTTACTGGTGGCCTTTTTTTTTTTGCTTTCAACTTTGTTTTTGTTTGACGGGACAGAGAGAAATTGAGAGGTCAGGGAAGATAGAGAAGAAGAAAGACAGACAGTTGCAGTCCTGCTTCACTGTTCATAAAGCAGCCTCCCTGCAAGTGGGAAGGCACTTAACTCAGTGTGCCACCTCCTGGCCCCCTAACTGTTTTCTTCTTACCTCCTGAGGGCTGTCGAGATTTACGAGGAGACCGGGGTTCTCTCCGATAAGGATCGTTGGAGCCATACAGCTCAATAGTGCCTAGGTTGAGGAGCACGGCTTTCTGGAGGTAGTCAACTAAAGCAATGCCATTACAATTACCAAAAACTACCCTGGGAATAGAGAAATGCAAATGTGTGAGCACAAATAAATAATTACCAGAAAATGCACTGTAGATTATAAGGCTTAAATAGGAAGCATAATGGGTCTTTAAAATAATTTCTTTTTGGGCAAGAGACTGGCATACTTTAATGATGACTCTTTAGTCACTTTCAGGCCACCCCATCAGCTGGGGCCCTATTCAGGGAGTCATGAGATTCTCAAACAGACATGATGGGCCTAGCCCTCAAATAAACCCCTCTCTCCATTGTTACTGGTCTTCTCTAACAGGAACAACAAAAAAGACCCCTTTGTGGGCCCCCCGAGGACCTTGCCCTCAACTTAGATCAACAACGGTAGAGAATGTTCCATCCTCCAAAAGGACGATAGGCAACATACTCTACGCTACACCTGAGGAAGATGGGTCGATATTGGGGCAGCTTGGAATGTCCTACTCATGACCACAGAATGTGAGCTCAGATCTACAGGGATGCAGAGGTCACATTGGCTCCTAAGCTGAATATGGGCCCCAGACCAAATCAAATCGATGGGGTTTATAGTCAACAATATTTATACCCTTTCCCCAAATTAGGGAGCTACTCTCTTCCCTGATCCAGCTTTCTGTCCCTTTTCCAGCCATGACATCACCTCCCCAGACAGTAACTTGGATCCACCTGCATATCAGATTTCAGGCTCAGAGGAAAAAAAAAAAAACTAGTATAGCTACTGGCCCTTTGAAATATAACTAAAATATGCCTATTAGCTATCCAGAAAATGGGGGATCCCCCCCAACACTTCATCTCCACTATGTCTGCCTTTAGCTCCACAACTGTTCAACAATTTGTTTGGCTTTGTACGTTAACTCTCTTTTCAGCCACCAGGTTCCAGATGCTAGCATGATGCCGACCAGACTTCCCTGGACAGACAACCCCACCAATGTGTCCTGGAGCTCTGCTTCCTCAGAGCCCCTCCCCACTAGGGAAAGAGAGAGGCAGGCTGGAGAGTATGGATCGACCTGTCAACGCCCATGTTCAGCAGGGAAGCAATTACAGAAGCCAGACCTTCCACCTTCTGCATCCCACAATGGCCTTGGGTCCATACTCCCAGAGGGATAAAGAATAGGAGAGCTATCAGGGGGAAAGGATGGGATACAGAGATCTGGTGGTGGGAATTGTGTGGAGTTGTACCTCTCTTATCCTATATGGTTTTGTTAATGTCTCCTTTTTTAAATAAAAAAAAAATTTTTTTTTAATTTCTTTTTGAAAAGACTGTCAAGAGAAACTGAAATACTAGTAATATGTGGATGTAGCAACTTTTTAAATGATGCTGTAATCCCTTCCTTCTATTTTTAAAAATAATGTACGGAACACTGTGAAAAAGACTGAAAAACATATACATTTTACTTACAATCCGTAGGAGGAGTTGACTGCCAGGCTGGTTATTTGTTGTGGTGGCTCTCCACCCACCCATACCAACTGAATGACGAGTTCTGTCTGATAACCTGGAGACTGTTTAAGTGGTGAATTTTTAACTCTGTAATAAAGGAAAACATATTATTTTATAACCAGCTTCACTTATCTTATTTACCTCTGTAATTATAAAGTCAAGCGTAAATAGCAATATAAAAATAACCTTACATATAACATTATTTTAACATTACGTAAAAATAGTCGTGTCCCCTAGCAACACTTAATCTAGCTGAAGGTAAAACACATGAAAAAATAACAAAGACAAGACATTGGATAAGTTCCTCATGTAAAGGTGAAGGTTAACAAGGAGGAGAGAAAAAGGGTGAAATAGAAGAAAGAAGGATGGGGGAAAGACAAGGAGTTACAGCCCAGGAATTGAGAGAAGAAAAAAGAAGGCAAGAAGAAATGCAAATTAGGAAAATGAAACATAGGGGTCGGGCTGTAGTGCAGCGGGTTAAGTACAAATGGCATGAAACTTGAGGACCGGCCTAAGGATCCGGGTTCGAGCCCCCAGTTCCCCACCTGCAGGGTATCACTTCACAGACGGTGAAGCAGGTCTGCAGGTGTCTATCTATCTCTCCCCAACTCTGTCTTCCCCTCCTCTCTCCATTTCTCTCTGTCCTATCCGGCAACAACAACAACAACAACAATAATAACCACAACAATGATAAAAACAAGGGCAACAAAAAAGGAAAACAAATAAATAGACAAAGTATTAAACAAATTTAAAAAAAGAAAGAAAAGAAAAATGAAACATAAAAAGAGATTGTGAACAATGTCCTCCAACTGGCAGCAGCCATCCACCTCAGCTACAGAAAAGTAGCATTCCATCTCCACACAGAGACAGCCTCTGTTGACACAGGCTGAAGAGTCTGAGAGTACTATTCTCTTTCCACCTTCCCTCTGGCATACTGAATGTGTTCATAAGATTAGATTCTCAAGAGGGGGAACTGGCATTCAGCGATAATTTTAGAAGTGCATTTATAGGCACATTTAAGACTTAACTGACAAAGACACACAGCATTCAAGGAATTTCTATTTTAGCTAGTATGAAGTAATAAAAATAATGTTCTTAAAAAATAAGTCAAACCAGCTGAGAAATCCCCAATTGATTAAAAGAAAATTAGCAGATCAAGAAATGGCAGAATATGCTGGATTTAATAATACAAGATGAGTGCTGGATGGGTGTTACACTTAGTATTTACAATTACATTCAAGTTCTCATTTACATATTCTAAACACATGTAAATTAATCTATATATAGATTGTACAAATGTATTTCAAAATGTCAGGCTAATGTTTGGAGGTTTCAAAGTTTCAAAAACAAATGTGGCTTCAACAGATACTCCAAACCACAAATCAAATGTTAAATTAAAAAAAAAATGTCATGGGACCTGGTGATGGCACGCCGGGTGGTAGAGCACTGGGTTAAGCACACATAGTTGGAAGCTCAAGGACCTGCGCAAGGATACTGGTTCGAGTCCCCACGTCCCCACCTGCAGGGGGGGTCGCTCTGCAAGCAATGAAGCAGGTCTGTATGTGTCTTTCTCTCCCCATTTCTTTTTTTTTAAGTGTTTTTTTTTTAAATATTTATTTATTCCCTTTTGTTGCCCTTGTTTTATTGTTGTTGCTATTGATGTTGTTGTTGGATAGGACAGAGAGAAATGGAGAGAGGAGGGGAAGACTGAGAGGGAGAGAGAATGACACCTGCAGACCTGCTTCACAGCCTGTGAAGTGATGCCCCTACAGGTGGGGAGCCAGCGGTTCAAACCGGGATTCTTACCTCAGTCCTAGCGCTTTGGTCCTAGCACTTTGCGCCGCATGCGCTTAACCCGCTGCGCTACCGCACGACTCCCTCTCTTCCCCTCCCGTCCCCTCTCGATTTTTCTCTGTTCTATCCAATGAAAAATGGAAAAAATGGACGCCAGCAACAGTGGAATTATAGTGTTGGCATCGAGCCCCAGTGATTACCCTGGAGGCAAAAAAAAAAGTTTTCAATAAAAAATAAATCCAATACCTACTTTTAAACAGTTGTCTAAGTGGCTGTGTGACGACTCATTCTGCTGAATGCACACTTTACCCTGTGCCAGGGACTGGGGTTCAAATCCCTGGTTACCAGTTGGGAGCACCATACACAGGGAAGCTTCCTCAGCAGTGGAGCAGGGCTGTGCTCTTCTCTCTGCCTCACTCTCTCTCTGTTGCGGGAGGAGGAAGGAGAGCAACTCGGAGTGGGGGAATCACAGAGGTATAAAGCTCCAACTAAGTGCTATTGGCAAAAGAATACGCTTATAGGGAGTCGGGCTGTAGCGCAGCGGGTTAAGCGCAGGTGGCGCAAAGCACAAGGACTGGCATAAGGATCCCGGTTCGAACCCCGGCTCCCCACCTGCAGGGGAGTCGCTTCACAGGCGGTGAAGCAGGTCTGCAGGTGTCTATCTTTGTCTCCTCCTCTCTGTCTTCCCCTCCTCTCTCCATTTCTCTCTGTCCTATCCAACAACGACAACAACAATAATAACTACAACAATAAAACAACAAGGGCAACAAAAGGGAATAAATAAAATAAATATTTTTTAAAAAAAAAGAATACGCTTATCTGAAGCAATTATACACAAAAGTATTTTGTAAGTTTATTTCCGGATTTCTTCTTCCTCTAGTTTAGTGTTTGCATAGAGGAATGCCACTAATTATTTCATGCCTTCCTTAATTTTGTAGCAAGCCACTTTACTATACTGTTCAATAATTTCCAGGAGTTTGCTACTGAATTCTTTTGGATTTTCTATATCTACCATCATGTAGCCTGCAACTAGTAATAGTTTCTCCTTCTCTTTCAATCTGTGTCCCTTTAATTTCTTTCTCTTGTCTAATTGTTATGGTTAAGACTTCTAACACTGCTGAATAGCAACGGTGATAAAAGAAGTCCCATCTTGCACTTGACCAAAGAGGTAAAGTTTTCAATTTCTCTCCAATGAGTGTGATGTTGGCTACAGGTTTTCTATACATACACTCAATAATTTTGAGGAATTTCCCATCTATGTTCATTCTGGAAACATTGAAAAATGTTTTGATCATGCAAGGATGCTGGATCTTGTCAAAGGCTTTTTCTGTGTCTAATAATCACGTGTGCCAATGGCCACACCCCCTTGAACATGCCTGATTTTATCTGAAATAATCATGTGGTTTTTGCTTTTGCTGATGTGGTGGATCACATTTATTGATTTACATATATTGAGCCAGCCTTGTGTCTCTGAAATAAATTCTACTTGGTTATGGTGCATACTTAAAATACTGCTGTGTCCAACTGGCTAGAATCTTGTTGAATATTCCAGCATCTTTTTTCATCAGGAATATGGGTCCAGTATTCTTTTATTGTTATGTCTCTCTCTGCTTTGGGTATCAAGGTCATGTTGGCTTTATGAAAGGCGTTAGGAAGTGGTGTCCTCAATATTTCGAAAAAGCTTGAGAAGTACAGGTATGGCTCCTCTTACAAAGTAAATCTCAGTAGTTTTAACAACAATTTGGCTGTATTTCTAACTTTTTTTTATTGTTATAGTTATTATTATTGCTCTTGTTGTCATCATTGTTGGATAGGACAGAGAGAAATGGAGACGAGGGGAAGAGAGAGAGGCGGAGAGAAAGATAAACACCTGCAGACCTGCTTTACTGCTTGTGAAGCGACTACCCTGCCGGTGGGGAGCCAGGGGCTCGAACCAGGGTCCTTAAGCCAGTCCTTGCACTTTGTGCCACGTGTGCTTAACCCGTTGTGCTACTGCCTGACTCCCGTATTTCTAACTTTTAAACAATGGTTTTTGAGGACTGTGAAGTTAATAAGTACCCATATTTACCTGAAAAGTATTAAAAGGACAAAAGGAAGATATACTAAAATTGCCATTTATTAAAAACAACAACTCACTAGTAAATATGTGGATTTTGAGAAAAATCCCAAAAATGTTTTATGAAAACATGCTACCAAAATGAACTTTAAAGAAAAACTGTATGCTAAATGCTTATTCAATATCAACTTAGTAGGAACCTGAAAAAATAACAAGTGAGATCAGAATAAAAGCACAGTGGAAATTTTGAAAAATTGGCTTTAAGGTAGACTTGAATAAGGGGGTAACAAGAGAGCTAGGCAAGTGCAAAACTATAGCAAAAATGTGTGCAGATATGTACGCACATGAAGTGACACACACAAAAAGAGGAGAGAGAGAGAGACAGACAGACAGACACGGGAATGGGGTAGGAACTTGAGACCTTTCAAAGAAATGCAGCTCTCATCTTTATCAGGCTGCTGCTGATTTCTCCAGTTCACGTGATTCATGTGGCCAGGAATGGGTGGTAGTCACCAGGATCGCGGAAGGAAGAGAGAGAGCAGGCATAGAGGTTTTACAGGGCAAGTTTATTAGGAGCAGAGAAGCCCTCCCCAAAGGGAAGGAGGAGAGAGGCTCCCACAAAGAAAAGGGAAAGGGCTTTCAAGTGAGATGTCCACATTGGAGAGAAACTGGAGCCCTTCTAAAGAGCTCCATTCTCTCTCCATTATGGGTGGAGGTTTCACAGGCTGTGCCTAAATCCAGTCAGCTCCTGCTATGGTGTCTCCTAAGGGTAGCATGGAAATCTTGTCCTCTGTATAGCTGGGTGTCGGACCTCTTCTGCAGCTTCATGAGTCTTATCTGCTTGGCTCACTGGGACATCTGGGGCATAGGGTCTTCTGATGACATGGAAACCAAAGAGTTCTTGGTTTTTCTGCTTGGTGGCCCTCTTTCTGCCTACTGTCACTGTTCTTTTTCTGTCTCAAGAGCAGTTTCTCATCTTGGCAATACTGATACCTTTTAAAAACCAAATTATTTTTAAATTTTTTATTACCATCATCTATTTATTGAATAGAGACAGCCAGAAACTGAGAGGAAGGGGGAGACAGAGAGGAGGAGAGACAAACACCTGCAGCACTGCTTCACCACCTGCAAAACTTTGCTCCTGCAGCTGGGGACAGGGGACTTGAACCCAGGTCTTTGTGCATTGTAACATGTGCGCTCAACCTGGTGCGCCACCACCCAGCCCCACTACTGACACATTAAGTTTTGTTACTGGGCATTTTCCTATGCATTATAGGATACAAACCAGATAATCAAAAGCAATTCCCTAATTGTAATAACTATGAGGAGTGTTCAAATAATACCAATCACATTCTGAAATTTGAGAGCCACTGGCAAAGAACAATCTCTGATTTTAAAGATTGTTTTATTATTTTTTTAAAAGATTACTTGGGAGGAGGGCAGGGAGAAAAGAACAGAGACAGGAAGAGAGAGAAGGAGAAAGGGAGGGAAGGCAGGGAGAGAGAGAAAGAGAGAGAGAGAGAACACAGAGCATCTTTCTACTATCTGTAGTGCAGAAGATCAAACTCAGAACGTTATGCTTTCCAGCCTATTGCTCTACCAGTTGCTGCCCTTCCTTCTGGGTCAACATATACAATTTTTTTAATAGGTCCATTTGAAATGACTGTGAAAAAATGACTTTATTTTTTGGTGTGAATGTTTATTATTATTACACACTGTCCAAAGTAACTGTCAAACTATTTACTAATAAAGAAGATTCTAGCAGATCTCAAGGAAAACAGGACCAAGTCTATTTCTTTCAACAAATGAAAATTCCCTCGTAACACCTTGCCTACTTTGAACAAACGAGTATCTGGTGTTTGCCAATAGTGGTCTCTGGAATCTCAAAGGTGATCCACAGTCACTTTTCAGTCATTATTTTCACTGACCTCTCTGTAAATGTAATGAATGCTTTTAGTGCAAAAATTCAATGGATTTAGCTCTTTCCTAATTGTTTTAGTTCTTTGTCTTATTTAAGGCTCATATTATTTAAAGGTTTTAATTATTCAGTATAAAAAGCTGAGTAAAAATATAAGTGAGCTCTTCATTTCTGTCTTGTTTATAAATGATTTGCCTTCAGTATTTTAAGGGTAAAATTATGGAATGCACTCATATTCCTCTGATTCCATAGAAAACACTAGATCAAGCACAGGAACACAGAGTTGTTGCTACCTAGTTTTACTCCATAATAGGAAAATGTCACTGTACCTTTATAATGTTCACAATTTATCTAAACAGGTGGTACCCAAAACACCTGTATTTTTACAACTTACTTTAAGCAAGGGACATTATCACGAAGCCCATCAGATGAACTGCTACTGGTAGATGGATGAGATTGTGGAGGAATGGGTTGAGGATTGGAACCTCCAACTGGTGTTGGCAAAGGTGGTGCCTGCTCACCCTCTGGGGATTCCACATCGTTAATCTCATATAATAATCGAACTTCAAGCATCTGTTACAAAAGTAAAGGTATTTGTCTGTTTATAATACTGATCATTCTATGACAGCTTGTATGAGCATTATCTCGTTCTCCAAAAGAATGTGACATTAAAAAACAATTTTTTTAAGGTAAAAAAATTAGGGTGGCGAGGTGGTGGCGCATCTGGTTAAGCTCTCACATTACAGTGCACAAGGACCCAGGTTCAAGCCCCTGGTTCCCACCTGCAGGAGGAAAGCTTCACGAGTGGTGTAGCAAGGTTGCAGGTATCTCTCTGTCTCTTTCTATCTCCCCCCCTCAATTTCTCTGTCTTAAGCCAATAATAATTAAAAAGTATTTTTTAAAAAAGGTTAAAAATTTAGCCAACTTTCTAAAGGTAAGGGGTGTATAAACAGAAAAATGTTCTGACTTTATATTTTTTGGAAATGTATACGGGTTTATATGCAGGCAGACACAAACACTCAAGCATGACAATTTCAAAATTTATGGTGCACCTGTTAACATCAAATATGGGCATGTTCAGATATGTACCATCTTTCCTCACTGGAAGCATACAATGCATTTAAGGATTTCAATGCTCAGTATAGGACATGCAAGAGAAAAAAAAGAAAACTAATACCAACAACTACATTTTTCACAACAGATGGATGACTAAGTACTGAGGTGTTTTTAAAAAGCTTCTGGATAGAACTGATTGCAAGTCATCTTCTAAATAATTTTCCTATGTTTAAATATCAAACCTCTGACGCGAAAAATAATTAAGAGACTATTACCGGAATGACTTCTGTAATCACTTCTTGTCTACTGAATCTATAAATAATGACATGAGCTGAAACTCCGGCTATGCACAGCATTCTACTTTCTGGACACCAAGAGATGATCTGAATGGCATATGGGTCCTCATCTACAATGTCTGTGTTTGGCTTGTCATCTTTATTTCTGGATTTTTCAAATACTTTAGATGTCTTTAGTTTATATAACACTTGTAGAGTTACTAGAAGAGAGATAACATATTAGATATGTTAGTGCAAAAATTCAAATATTTTGCATCATTAAGCCTCTCTCACTAATAAAGAAGCAATAAGCAATATCTCCTATATTTCGAAACCATGCATTCAATGTACTCAGCGATCACAAAGAGGCACTGATTACATTCATTTTAAAAAGTCAACATCAGGCAGATTTTACATACTATGAAAAAATAAGTAAAATTTTTTGCAAGAAAAATATGCAAATTAAATAATACAATTTGAAAGGTCAGCCAGTGGCACACTTGGTAGAGCAGATAAGTTTCCATGTGCAAGGACCCAGGTTCAAGCCCCAGCTCCCTACCTTTAGGAGAAAATTCACAAATGGTGCAACAATTTTGCAGGTATTTCTCCATCTCTAATTTCTTTTCCCCTCTGGATATCTCTCTCACTCCAATAAATAAAATATATAACATAATATGTTTTCAGAGTTGTTTTTACATATCATATAAATGTATTAGACAACACATTCATATAAAATATATCAATATTTCATAACACTTCTACATGATGGGTTATAATATATCCTAAGTTCACTAAGTACTTATTTGTAATGTCTGTATTTATTCTAATCATTCTTTATTTGTGTGTGTGTGGGGGGAAGCCTTGGGGAGTTATTATATAACCACCATGCTATTTTCATAAGAATAAAACAAACTTCTCAAACATGAGTGTAGAATCTAGTATCAAAGTTATTCTAGAAAATCCTGGTGATTTGAAACACTGCTTCTACCTCTCAAGTTCAGAAAAGAAGAAATTTCAAAGAAAGGGTAGAAGAATTATCTTGAATAAATATTTAATTGATTTACTAATAAATGTCCTTGAGAATATCTCTATGAGTGTGCACTGTCTGTGCCTCACGTAAGATTCCACCACTCCTTGTCCAACTTTTTCATTTAAGAGAAATACCACAACCCTAGACTTTTCCCCACTGTTGCGGTGCTATGACAGGGGGCAGGGGTTCAAACCCAGGCCCTGCACAAGGCCCTATACAGAGCACATGCCCTACCAGGTGAACTATCTTCTAGTCCTGAGAATATGCTTCATGCATGACAAATCATAAATACTTTCACTTGATGAATCAGGTATGAATTTATAGCTTCTAAATTTCAAGTTGAATGTTGGTTATACAACTATTATAAAGCAGGTCATACAAAAGTAATGACAGTGTAATGAGTATAAAAAAAATTCAAAATACTTACTTGCAGAAGCATCCCAGAATTTAACTGACCCATCAGCATGTCTATAAAAAGTAAATAAGTTAAACATGATGGGCAAAAAAACCCCACTTTTTCTGCTTATGTTTTAAAAATAATTTTTTATATAATTATTGTTGTTTTGATGTCATCATTGTTAGATAAGACAGAAATGGAGAGAGGAGGGGAAGACAGAGAGGGGGAGAGAAAGATAAGACACCTGCAGACCTGCTTCACCGCTTGTAAGGTGAGCCCCCTGCCCCCTGCAGGTGGGGAGCCGCGGGCTTGAACCAAGGATCCTTATGTCACCAGTCCTTGCGCTTCGCGCCACATGCGCTTAACCCACTGCGCTACTGCCTGACTCCCCCTAATTTTTTATATCATTATTTGAAAACCAGTCCTTATACAAGAAAAAAGGTAAACTTTAATAGCAAACTGGAGATTCCTGACAATCACATCATTTACGGGGTTAAAGTAAAGAAGGAAAGCACTGCCATCTGCCCTGCAGTTAGTTAGCGCTCCTGCAGTCTTAACTATACTTCGTTACTGATTATTCAATAAAAACATTTTTTACTTACCCTGTAATAATTATTTCTGGGTAACTTTGTGCACCCAAGCCCCAATTACCTCCATTGATAGGCCATTCCTGTAAGAAAAGATTGTTGTATAAAGAAACTTCCAATCACACCATACATTTATCTACTCATCCATCTACGTGAAAGTAAAGAAATATTGCTCCCAAAAATTCAAAAAAGAAATTTCAATTTATTTTTTTCCTAGAAAAGATGTCACTTAACAAGTTATCAAGCACTCTAGAGTTATAAAAAAAAATAGCATCCAATATTAAAATCCACATTCAGCTATGTACCTTTTTGCTGTAGCCTTGACGTTTCTGTCTAGCTCCAACAGAATAAAGGGCAGGAATAAGGTCCACAGGACAGTCAGCAAAATATTCACAACATGTCACAGGGGATTCGTGTATACTCAAAGGGTAGGGATTTTCAAATATAGGATATCTTTAACAAGAAAGAAAGATTTATTAGTTGTCATCTGAGAAATGCAACAATAACAACTTTAAAACAGTTACATTGCCTAAAGATGAAAAAAAATAGTTTGACTAATATTAGCATCTTCTGAAGATCTACATAACAAACTACCTCATGGTCTCTACTGAGTTTTAAAATGAGATGCATTCTTCTGTGAAGACTTTTATGACTTAATTTGTGAAAATAAGTTTAAAATTCATCTTTTATTAAGAAAGTTGCTCAGTTAGAATATTAAAAAGAGAAGCCATAAACTGACCTGTGATGATGATGATGATGATGATGTGTGTGCATGCGTACAGTGTGTATCTTATTTACTTCTTAACCAAACTTATGATTATAGCCATGTTAGTTAAGAACAGAGGTTTAGAGAGTGTTATTTCCAAAGGGATGCCACCTCCCAAGTAGGAGAAACAGAATTTTTTTAAAGTACTTATTTTATTTACTTACTCCCTTTTGTTGCCCTTGTTGCTTTATTGTTGTGGTTATTATTGTTGTCCATCGTTGTTGGATAGGACAGCGAGAAATGGAGAGAGGAGGAAAGACAGAGAGGAGGAGAGAAAGACAGACACCTGCAGACCTGCCTCACCGCCTGTGAAGCGACTCCCCCAGATCAATAAAGCTAATTTAAATTTCAACTGGCTGTTTACTTCATTAGTGTTATTTTGAATATTCTCTATATTTTCTTACTTTAGTGATAAACTAGAAATTAACTAAAATACGTTCAAAAAGTTCTAAGTAGTGTATAGTTTTGATCAGTCTACTATTGATATTTATAATTAGAAGAAAAAATTATAAAAGTTCCTTTTCTAGACTATAAAATGTACCCTCAAAACCACATATAAACAGAAAACAAACACAATTAGTTTTCCCATGTGGGGCAATTTTAAATTTTATCTAAGGGGGAGTAGGCAGGGAAGAAGATCATATTATAATAAGTTATTCTAGGATTGTCATTTAAAAATGTTCTTAAAGTCCTTTTTTATGGGAGTCAGGCAGTAGCGTAGCAGGTTAAATGCAGGTGGCACAAAGTGCAAGGACTGGCGTAAAGATCCCAATTCGAGCCCCTGGCTCCCCACCTGCAGGGGAGTCGCTTCACAAGTGGTGAAGCAGGTCTGCAAGTATCTATCTTTCTCTCCCCCCTCTGTCTTCCCCTCCTCTCTCGATTTCTTTCTGTCCTATCCAACAATAACAACATCAATAACAACAATAACTACAACAATAAAACAAGGGCAACAAAAGAAAATATATAAGTATATCTTTTTAAAAATGCTTTTTTACATAATCTTGTCATGTAAAAAATAAAAAGCAACTGATCGCTAAACGGTTGATGTAAATTCAAGAATGCCTTAAAATAAGGTTAATAATATTCTTTACTTTTCCTTTAGTATTTCATATTAGACAATTCTTTACTTTACCACTAGATGCCAGCAATACTCTTTTCAATAGAGAGAGAATGACTCTCCACAGATGTTGACAAGTATCTGACAAGTATCTACTGGGGATGTGGGGCAAGGTATGTGTTTAAAATAGTCCCCAGCTGAGAAATGCTGCATGGGTAAATGCAATTAAAACCCCTTAATAATGATCACCCAGGAGACACAAATAAATAGAATGTTCTCCCCTTTCCTTTTAAGGACTTTAGAAGCAAACATACTGTATGTTAGAAAAAACAATATACCAGAAATATCACAGAAATTTGCGAAGGAGCTAGGGTGTGTAGACTTACAAAAGAGATATCCTCTTGCTGGTTATGAAAAAAAAAATAAGAAAAGCTTCAAGAGGATAAGAAAGTTGACTTTTAAAGCTGTGTGTGTGTGTGTGTGTATATATGTGTGTGTGTATGTATGTGTGTGTGTATTTTAGTTGTAGTGAAACAAATCCAATGTCTCAGCTGTTTAGAACTAGATAAGAAAAGACAAGGAAGTGTGAAAAAAGACAAGGAAGTTGCTTAACACATAGTTCTTTTTTTCTAGGGCGTAAGACACCTATGGGAAGACAGTGAGAAATGGAAGACAGTGAGAAATCAGACTAGAAGAGATACTTAAATTTCTATTTTTTAATTTTTTTATTATCTTTATTTATTTGATAGAGACAGCCAGATATCAAAAGCTAAGGGGGAGACAGAGAGGAAGAGTCAAGACAGACAGACACCTGCAGACCTGCTTCACTACTCCTGAAGGTTTCCCCCTGCAGGTGGGGACAGGGGGCCTGAACCCAGGTCCTCACACATTGCAACTAACATGTGAGCTCCACCAGGTGCACCACAACCCGGCCGTAAATTAAATTCCCACAACTAAATTAGCTGTTGGAGAAAGCAAATTTAGATAAAATGCAATAGAGACACATAGTTATTTAGAGAGGAAATTAAAGAGACTGGTGTTGCGTATAAAAATCAAGCTGACAGCAGGGGAGTCGCTTCACAGGCGGTGAAGCAGGTCTGCAGGTGTCTATCTTTCTCTCCTCCTCTCTGTCTTCCCCTCCCTCTCTCCATTTCTCTCTGTCCTATCCAATAATAAAACAATAATAACTACAACAATAAAAAACAACAAGGGCAACAAAAGGAAATAAATAAATTAAATAAATATTTTTTAAAAAAAAAATCAAGCTGACAATGGTATTCATTAACACAATGCAATGCTCAACTTAGGTGGAGAGACTATAAAAGATTATCCAGAGATAATAAGGTGGCTTCAACCTTGGATATGCTAATTTTGTGTATTCCCAGAATACTAAATATTAGGTCAAACCATAATAAAATTTTACTTAAAAATGGAAATACTTATCAGCATAATGAATTTAACAAGTATTTTAGAAATGTGTTTCTTATCTTGGATGGAGCTTGAAGAAATCATGTTAAGTGAAATCAGTCAGAAACAGAAGGATGAATATGGGATGATCTCAGTCTCAAGCAGAAGTTGAGAAAACAAGATCAGAAAACACAAGTAGAACCTGAACTGGAGTTGGTGTATTGCACCAAATAAAAGACTCTGGGGTGGCTGGTGGGGGTGGGGGAGAGTACAGGTCCAAGAAGGATGACAGTGGACCTAGTGGGGATTGTATTGTTGTGTGGAAAACTGAGAAATGTTATGCATGTACAAACTACTGTATTTACTGTCAACTGTAAAACATTAATTCCCCAATAAAGAAATTAAAAAAATGTGTTTGTTACTCTCTAGAAATAGGCCAAGTCCATGAATATAAAAATAGAATTTTGAAAGAATTGAAACAAATATCATGCTAGAAATGTCTCAGCAGCACAAAAATAATGGGTGTGTAAATTTTTATTTCTTACCCATTTTGTGCAAGGTCAATAAGTACTAGATCCTTTTCTAGAAGAACCACTACAGCATAGGGTTCCTGAAAATCTGCAATAGGAAAAACAAAAAATAATTTTAAATATATAAGAGGATAGCAAATTATATCATAAATATTTCTTGTATATTTTATTCCCCCATTCTCTAGTAACTTTCTGACCCAGCAATTCACACAACTTATAGTGAATATGCTGAGATATATCTGTATAATAACTTCTACAATTTTAATGAAGAAGACAGGAAGTTCATAATATCACAATAATACTGCAAACTCTCAGGAAAGGATAACAAACCCAAGCACATAGTGTTAACGTTAAATGATTGTGTTTTTCTAGGATATTTTACATGTGTCTGCCACCTATAAAATAAATCATATACTATGTCTCAATGAACTTCAAAACAAGTTAAAAAAAAAAAGTCAGATTTCAATTTCTCTTGAAATAATAGATGTGAACTTCCATGGTTAATTTTATGTGTCAACTCCTTTCCTATGGAGGGCAACTGTTTACTTAAATGCCTGCCTACTGTTGCTAAGAAGGTTTTTTTTTTCCCCCCAAATGTGATTTAGCACTTAATTCCACAAATTTATGGTAAAGAAGATTTTTCTGAGAAGTTTTTAGGTTGAGGTTTTCTGAGAAAGAAGCAATTATGCCTTTGAAGACCGCGACTTCAAAGTCTTCCTCAGTTTCCAGCTGGCACAATTCAGACTCAAGACCGCAACATCGATCGCACTCTGTTCTGAATATCTAGCCTGTCCATCTGATCTACAAATTTTGGCGATTGGCCCTAACAGATGTGTTACCCAATTCCTTAAGAATAAATTCTATACCTTTGCTATGTCTGTCTGTTCAGAAATCTATCCTTCCACCCAGCCATTCCATTTCACTGGAGAACAGTGATTAATACACTAGTATTGTACAGAATTTAAAAACGTTCCTTGGTCTGGTTTTGTTTTTCCTTCACAAAAGCTCTTACTACCAATGTAGGATCCTAAGCAGACAGAATGTCTTAAATAGTATTAACTCCTAAGATAAATTCGTCAAGTTATGAAAGCAATTTTCTTCCTCCCGAAGAATTACCACCACAGGATTAAGAAATTACTTAAGCTAGCATTTCGATCTTCACGTTGAATAAAAGGTTTATGTAAAGAATGAGTTTTAGATATGCAAAGCTTACCATTTGGGTATGGAGTTTCACAGAGCGTTAGAAAGTCAACGATTGAATAGTCCATTTCTAGCACAGCAGTACTTTTCCCATGCATAACTGTCAAGCACGGTCTTCTTCCTACAGTGTCATATGACAAACCTCCTGACAAAATAATAAAAGGCTCCCTGGAAATAAAATACATACTTAGGATTATGAATAGCACAATGGAGACTATTTCCTTGCTGTATTCTAATTTATTTAATAGTAACATTTTAAATTCTAACAATATTATGTATGATTTAATGGAATTTTCACATGTGGCTTTTTAAATTGTACTAGGAAAAACCCAGGTCAATTCTAAAAATTAACCTACTTTGGTGTATTGCAGCAAAGGGTAGTGGGTGGATGGGTGGGTGGGTGGGTGGGTGGAGAGAAAACAGGTCCTGGAAAAGGATGACAGAGGACCTAGTGGGGCTTGTATTGTTATGTGGAGAACTGACAAATGTTATGCATGTACAAACTATTGTATTCACTGTTGACTGTAAAACATTAATCCCCCAATAAAGGAAAAAATAAAATAAAAATTAGCCTACAAAAAGCAGGGACATCAACCATATTCGTCTTAACACTTCTCTTTGATTCCTAAATTATTTCCTCTGTTCTCTTTACACATCTTTCAGAAAATCCATTCTGTTTTTTTGGGTACTAAGTTGCATAAACGTATTGCCTTTATCTTAACTACCATGACTTTCAAAGGAACTTTCAAGAAACCCAGTGTATGTAAGAGATCCACTATATGTAATAAATTGGCTTCTTACTGATGTATCAAGAATTGTACAAATTATAAATGATCCTCTCGGTTTTTATTATAATAAGAAAATTGGTAAAATAATCACTTAAACCAATTTCTGTAGAATGAAGCTCTTCCACTGAGTCTTGGCTGGTATACTTTCAAAGTATAGCTCCCACATATGTCTACCAACTGTCCACTTGCCTCTTCTTACAATTTGGTAAGAATGCAGATCAGCAATCAGTGTCTACTCTCAGATAAAACCTTATTAAGTCTTATGTGAAAAACATGTTCCTGTTACAGAGTATACCTTACCAAAAATTACCATTATTAGGATAATTATCAAATAGTCACTACCACCCATTATGAAATTTTCCCTTAATGTTATATGTAATATAATGGAAATGTTGTAATTTAAAATATTTTATTTTTTTAATATTTATTTATTCCCTTTTGTTGCCCTTGTTTTTTATTGTTGTGGTTATTACTGTTGTTGTCGTTGTTGGATAGGACAGAGAGAAACGGAGAGAGGAGGGGAAGACAGAGAGGAGGAGAGAAAGACAGACACCTGCAGACCTGCTTCACCGCCTGTGAAGCGACTCCCCTGCAGGTGGGGAGCTGGGGTTCGAACCGGGATCCTTATGCTGGTCCTTGTGCTTTGCGCCACCTGCGCTTAACCCGCTGCGCTACAGCCCGACTTCCTAAAATATTTTATTTTTATCTAAAACAAGAAAAAGCAAGCTCCATTAAAATGTAGTAGTAGTAGCAATACTACTAAGGTTTGCACTTTATAAGTAAATTATAAACACTAAGTCAAATAACCACTGATTTTTAAAATTTTATTATTTTACTTATTTAAAATACATAATAGTACATATATAGTTATGTGAATTGGTCTCATCAGAAAAACTGTGATGCATTTTTTATGTGCAGAAAAACATAGAAAAAAAATACAGTGCGACTTTTCCAGTAGTTGACTGCATACTTGTATACTTTATTTTTTCATAACATTTACTGTTGAAAACTAATTTATTTCTTTCACTTACTGTTTTTCTCATGAAGAGATAAGAGGTTTGTCTGTTTTGCTCAATGCTGGATTTAAAACAGCATATTTATAGTAGGGGTGGGTAGATGTGGGGGTGGGAATGGCATAATAATTATGCAAAGAGACTCCATGCCTGAGGCTCTAAAGTCCCAGGTACAATGCCCCATAATACCATAAACCAGAGCGTAGCAGTGCTCTGTGAAAAAGAAAAATAGGAAAAAATAATAATATTTTTTAAAAAACCATATACTTCACAGGGGTACACAGGAATAGAAATGTTATTTCTACTACCATCCTCTAACTTATTATCATCTAGATTTTTCACCATTACACTGATTTGGTTTCTCTTACTTTTCCAGCAAAGTGTGTCACAGTAACTAAAGTTTTAAATTTTGTCCTGAGTAAAACTCCACCCAACTAACACTGTTTCGATCTCTTAGCATATTGATTGACGGTGTGATCAGAAAAGTAATTTAATTTTCTTCCATCTTAAACATGCCATGAAAAATAAAAAGATGATCCCTTCTATTCTGCAGTTCAAAATACTGCATAGAAAGTACTAGGTAGAGGGGTACTGAATACAACAATTTGGACTTTTACAGATTGGAAGGTCTTGGTTTGTAATTCTATGTAATATTTCAAGTACAGTCTAGTATATATTTTATATATACCCAGCTAAAATAACACAAGTAATATTGATAATCACCATGAACAGGGAGACAATAAGTTACAGTACAGACTAAAATTTCCTAAAAACAGCAAGAAGATGCTAGATAGATAACATTGGATAGGTGACAAGCTTATTAGATAGTTACATTGTAAACAAAGAATTAACAATTAAGACAGGTAAATCAATGTTTTCTCACAGGGCTTATAGGTTGCCTCTACTGTTTTTCTAAATTTAGGAGAAAAAGAAGCACACAACAAAACCTGGATAAGGTATATGGATTTTAAGAAATAAATGAATAAGTAATAGCTCAAAAGGAATGCCAACTAATTTATCACCAAGGTAATATTCTCTGTCATAGTTATGTTTCCCAAATCCAAACTATGGGGTTTTTTTTCCCTCATTTTTTCAGCTGGGAACTGCCTGATCTATGGAAAAAGATTGTTTTCCATTATGATGCCCTAAATTTTGAAAAGTAAATATTAATTGTATGAATATTTATAGAAAGACATGAGTCATAAATACAATGATAAAACAAAGTCAAACGTTTTAATGATGAACAATGAAAATAACAACAATTCAAAGATTTTTATTAGAATTTGAAATTATACTGAAAACTCTAGGGCAGTTAGATCATTTCTGGATAGCTGTGAATTACAGATATGAAGAACCATTTTCACTTCTTTAAAATAAAAGGTTAGCATTTTTATGCTATGGTAAGGTATAGAAGTACTAACATTTTATTCTACTACTTTAAAATACAACTTCAGTAGAACTTTTATTAATACTGGAAGACTTTTGTTTCTGAAGACATGCAGGCTAGAACACTTGGAGAAATGTATGTGCTTTTTGTTTCTTATTATCCTACTAGCAAGGTCAGTCTGTCCTCCCCTTTCCCCTCGGTTCCCTCATTCAGGCCAGTCTTGACAAGAGGTTTGCAGAAGCTGTTAACTAAGGGAACCTTTCCAGTGGTGTACAAGTGCAAGGTCTTGGCACCATCTTAAAAAGAAGGTGACCCTTGGCAAGTCTTTTAAATTATGTATTGAAAAAGCAGAAAGTATACCTAAAGTGCCTCTGCATACTGAATTTGACAGTGAGATGAGCATTTGTACCACATTCTGAGTCATGAACTGAAACGTCTGCTGTTAGTTTTGCTGAAAGTATGACTGACTATCATTATTTAAGTTTGAGTAAATGTCATTCATTTTTTCTCCACAAATGAATGGGAGTGACAGTTTTAATAAAAACAACTGACATTTGTTTACAATGATAAAATTTGGGCTTTGAGGTAAAAGTCAAGAGTCTGTCATATTGCGTTTCAGAGCTGGCCAACACATAACAGAGTTCACAGGGTGGTGAGACCAGCCTGTGGACTCTAAGGACATTCCTGTAGATGAAGCCAATGTGAAAGAGTGTCTACTGTAGTAACAAGTATCTACTTGAATGAAATTTTTGGAAATTGTTTATTATGATACAGATATTAAACTATATATTAGGGTACATAGTAATTATAGGTAAAATTACAACCTTTTAAAAAAGGTTTCTATTAGAAATAAACAAAGAATACAGATTCTCTTTACATTATTTTATTTTGACCACTAGTATGATGACAGAGTTATTATACTTAGGGCCAGGCAGTGGTACACCCAGTTGAGAGTACATATTACAGTGTGCAAGGAACTGGGTTCAAGACCCTAGACCCCATCTGCAGGGGGGAAGCTTCACGAGTGGTGAAGCTTTACTCCAGGTACCTCTCTTTCTCTGTCTCTATCTCCCTCTCTCCTTCTGAAAAATAACAAAAAAAAATTAAAAGAAAAAATAAAAACTACCAGACTCCCCATGACTTCTCCTCAAAACAGCCCAAATCTTCCTTAATCATTCGCGCGAATATAAGATTTATTTAGCATCAGGCATCTAACATATGACATTCTTATTCAAGTAACAAGTCACAATCTGGCAACAAAAGCAGAAAAAAGTCATGAATTCAATTAATTTGAAAGGAAAAAAGATCTCAAAATACCTCCTCTACCTTAGAGGCAGATATCTGAGCAATTGCTCCTATAAACTGTTAAGTTTCACAAACCTTAAAGAATTTTAGAAAACTAAACTTTCTTACAACCAAGAAAATCTTGACAGTTAAAGCAAATGCTACCATGTGAAGCTGCCATGTTTGTTTATAGGCAACTTTTTTCTTCTGCTGCTTTTGCTGAACATAACATCTCAGTTGCAGTGCTGAGGTTAAACTAAAAAGTAAAACTGACATTCAGTATATGGCAAGTCAAATGATTAAAACAATTTCAACTTAGTTTATCTGTTCTAGCCATATAAATTACACACACACCCACACATACAAACATTGTCTTTGGAATTTCAGCATGTCAAAGTTTTAAACAAGCAGGCTGGTCAGGATTCATGAAATTTATAAAGATAAAACAGTAATTCGTATCAGCCCACTGCTTCATACTCCGTTTATATGTCAGTAGTGATGCAAATAAGAAATTTTAACTATATAGCTAGGAAGTCTCAGCAAGAAATCTATGATTTTCAATGTATGATTAGTTTATATTTATAAAATGGCTTATCTCTGGGAATCACAGTGTTACAAGTATGATGTCACAGAATACCTATGACAGCATATTGCATAGTTTTTTGTTTGTTTTTTGCCATCAGGGTCAACTTGGGCTCAGTGTCTGCACTAAGAATCCACTGCTCCCAGAGGCCATTTCTTCTTCTTCTCCTTCTTCTATTTTATTGGGTAGAATAGAGAGATTAAGAGGGAGAAAGGAAGAAAAAAAAAAAGACACCCGAAAGCCTGCTTCACCATTTGTGAAGTGTCCCCCTGCAGGTGAGGAGTGTGGAGCTCAAATCAGGGTCCTTGCATATGGTAATATGTGTACTTAACCGGGTGTGCCACCCCCCATTTAACATATTCTTATTTGTTTATTTTTTGATAGTGACATAAATTCAGATGAAAAGAGCAGATAGAAAAAGAAAGAGACAACTGCAGCTCTGCTTCATTGCTCATGAAGCCTTCCCTTGCAGGTGGGGACTGGGATCTTGAACCCAGGTCTTTTTTTTTTTAATTAAATTTTTTTTTAAATTATCTTTATTTACTGGATAGAGACAGCCAGAAATGAAGACGGTGGTAGAGGGAGCACTGTAGCACTGCTTCACTACTCACAAAGCTTTCCCCCTGCAGGTGGGGACCAGGGGGTTCAAATCTGGGTCCTTGTGCATTGTAATATGAGTGCTCAACTAGGTGCGCCACCACCAGGCCCCAAAATCCAAGTCTTTATACACTTTACTATGTGCCACCTGGCCCTGTTTTCATAATCATTTACTGCAGATGAAGTTTTACATGGATTAGATAATTATCTTTTAGGAAGGCACCATATACACTGATGCTACATATATTACAAGTCGCCATGGGAAGATTCTGGAACATGATATTGTTTGGGTATCACTATAAGATATTCAGAATATGTGTAAGTCAAAGTGAAAGCAGTTTGGATTGGGAAACATGTGGAATAGGATGAATAATGATGAAAAAAAGGATATGCCCTTAAATTAGTGTATATAATGGGATGCATTGGATCGACCTTCTCGTGGTGCATCCCGTGAGTACCCATTTATTGGGGAAACTGACGATCCTTCCTAGCCGACTGAATCCACATGGATCCCAGTCACTTTCAAAGCCAGCAACAAGCAGCTCCTGACAGCTTTCAACCTGACCTGTTGACTGGCTACGGAAGAAGGGCAAATGCTAGAAGAAGAAGTGTATATAATTCAAACGTCTTTAAGGATGTATCAAAGAACCAATTTAGATGAAAGTGTAGCTTAAAATGAAGAAAATATGGCAAATTTAAGAATGAAATTAAATAGGAAACGCAAGACAAATGAATTGGAGGCTGTATAGGGAGTGATATCTAAAAAGCTTCAACAAATAACTAGCCACTTTAAAAATATTCTGAAATGAAATGGTGCCGTTTTATAAATACATAATCAAAAACTATAGCAGGGGGGCTGGGCGATAGCTCAGTGGGTTAAGCCCACGTGGCACGAAGCGCAAGGACCAGTGCGAGGATCCAGTTCAAGCCCCTTGCTCCCCACCTGCAGGGGTTGCTTCACGCATGGTGAAGCAGGTCTGCAGGTGTCTATCTTTCTCTCCCCCACTCTGTCTTCCCTTCTTCTCTCGATTTCCCTCTGTCCTATCCAACAACAACAACAACAACATAAATGGCAATAATAATGACAACAACCAGGGCAACAAAAATGGGGAAAAATGGCCTCCAGGAGCAATGGATTCATGGTGTAGGCACCAAGCTCCAGCCATAACCCTGGAGGCAGGAAAAAAAAATTCTATTTTAAAAATTTGGATATGAATTGCTACCAAGTAAGATGAATAGCAACCACTTACATTCTGATTTTGCTAGACTCGTCAGATGATTTCTAGATATAGAGGTGCAGTTATGCACATACATAAACAATTTCTAGTCTGTGATAAACATAAATACTTAGTGGAACCACAACTTGCAAAAACAAACAGAAAAAAACCCCAAAACAATAACAACAACAACAACAAAAACCCAAAACCTTAAATTGGCAAGTTTCTATGACTCACTGCTGCTTTGAGTGCAGATACAAACAAATTTAGCTTCAACCCTTTATTATCACAGCAGGTTGCCTTTCCAGTAACAGCAGTCCTTCAGGAGTTTCTATTGTGATTACAGAATTTAAGGTAATTTTAATACATGGATGCCAATTTTAAGGTAGTGAATTAGTAAAATAAACATCATCCCACATTGATAGGACTGGTAAAAAAAATAGTGCATATTATACTCAGTTTTTCAAGTATGCACAAATCACTGTGAAAAAAAAATGTGGCAGTATGTCAAGACCATAAAAATCTTTTCAAATTTTCATAACTAGAAGCTTACTATAAAGAGATCATTCCATATATTTTTACTGTTATCTATAGCACAACTCTCAGAATGAATATGTTCACTACTGTCTGTGTGTGTGTGTGTGTGTATACACACACACACACACACACACAAACACACAGAGACATACATATTTTAATAGAGGGGGGAAAAGAAAGGGAGCACTATACAATGCAGGTACTATGATGTTCCTCTTTCTACCTCTCTCCTCTGAAATTAAATAAGCAAATAGAATCAGTCACAAGAAAGTGGAACCCTTAGGTGTGAAATCCTGGCATTCTAAAACACAAACCTTAGTAATACTTTAAACATGCTCAGTAGAAGGAAAAACTGAATATTCTCTAAGAATATATAATTAAGTGGAAATAGGCAATGAATATGCTTGAAAAACTCAGGGAAAGGGAACAAATGAAAAAGGAAGTGTTTTAGGAGGTGGAGTTCTTGGTAATGTGCTTCTCTTGTGAGAATTTCATTGATGCTGCAATTAAAACAAATCCTGATGCTGCTAAAAATCACTTCAGAGAATAAGATAATAGTGGTCAAATGAGTTTGGTTACTGTGGTTAACTATATATAGATTTAAAAGAATGCTTTCTCCCTATATAATACCATGAAAACAGCTTGCTGATTTTTATGTCATTTCCATATCTGCCATTACACTCTGTATTAAGCTACTGCTGAAATATATTTCATGCTAAAAGAATTTTCTGCTTCCTAGGCCACTCAACAGCAACTATACAAATTAAGTTGGACTACCATTATGATTCATACAGTCAACAAACATTTGTTAAGTGCTTAATAAGTGCTGGTCACTGCAGGAGAGGCCAACAAGTCTTGTTTCCATCATTCAATTCTATCTGCTTCACTCCATCACTTACTCAAGACACTTTTTAATGCCGTTATCTACTTCTGCTTCAATGTTCTAATTCATGAACCAAAAACCTCTTATTAATCTTCTGACTTTGACTCTACGGCCAAAACTTGTTTCAGAAGAATAGATCTGCATCGTGTAATCACAGCATTTCCTCTACGTGTACTCTGAGTCAACCATGAAATTCATTCTATAACCCTGTTCCCCAATTGTTCCCTTTCTATTTCCAATGTCTCTCATCATGCAAAACTTTTTTCCCTGCCATTATTCAGATGGAGCTCTTCCTCAACTTAAAAGTAAAAAAAACAACAATCTGTATCTTACTCTTCTTAGTGACAGATAATTGCTATTTATATCTGGTGCTGAATTCAGCTGAGTGCATGTTCTAATTCAGTATTCTCTATAGCAAATTCAACTAATTTTCTTTCTCATAATACCTCTATACACTGGCTCTGTCTGAAAAGATGCTAATAGTGTTTTCTTACAGATTAATCCTTTCTAGACTATGACATCAAATTTTCTTCTGTTACTCTAATCAATCTTTCTGTAACAATGAAGTGTTCACTTTCCCTATAGACTCCTTCAAGCACATTATATACTAAATGGCCCACACTTCCCTTTCAGAGTCTAGTTCTTCTTTCTTTATTTTTATCTTTAGTTCTGTGTTCCCCAAGATAAAATTCCACTGCTGGCAGCCTTGTTCTTTGTGGTCAGAAACCGTTCTGTATATATTACTTTTTCTCATACTCAAAGGACATTACCTACATTTCATTAATTACCAACAATTAAAAATACAGGGGTTTAGTATCTGCTTACTTTCAAGTAAAGTTAATAAGTAAAACTTGCCAGTGATATTAAAATGGAGTTATATATCAGCAGACTTAATTGAATATGTGATAATAGTTTTAATTAACAGTGTGAATTATAAACTAATATAGGCAAATGCTTTAAAAACTCTTAGCCCTTTTAATTGATAGAAACAATGGGACAAAACCATTATTGGGTATATTTATATTTATTTATCTATTTAATCAGACTGCTGCTAGGCTCTGGCTCTGGCTTATAGGAGTTCTGAGGATTGAACTGGGGACCTTGGAGCCTCAGGGAAGAAAACCTTTTACATAATCATTATGCTGTCTCCCCAACTGTAGGGTATACTCTTGATAGCTACTAAATGATGCCTCCTACGTCAGAAACAGTGTTACCAATTTAGTATCAATATCAACATAGTTTTCTATGTGGGATTATACCAATAAATGCTAAGCACTGAAAGTCAAATTTTAAGATGTATCTTAAAAATGACAAAAGTCAATTAGTAACTTATTCTAAGTATGTTTAAAGATCACAGATTAAGGGCTGGAGAAGACCGCATAATGGTTATGCAAAGACTTTCATGCCTAATGCACCAAAGATCCCAGGTTCAATCCCCAGCACCACCATAAGCCAACGCTGCGTAGTACTCTGGTAAAATAAATAAATAAATAAATAAATAAATAAATAAATAAATAAATAAAAGAAATAAGAGAATGAGACTGGAAGGAACTGTTGTAGTTTTGAAAGAATAAAGATGGGGCCAGGTAGTGGCACACCTGGTTGAGTGCACATTTTATAGTGCACAAGGACCCAGGTTTGAGTCCCCAGTCCCCACCTGCAAGTGGGAGGTTTCATGAGTGGTGAAGCAGGGCTGCAAGTGTCTCTTTCTTATCTCTCTACCTCCCTGTCACCCCCTTCCCTCTCAATTTCTGGCTGTCTCTATACAATAAATAAATAAAGGTAACAAAAACTTTACTTATATAAAAAAAGAAAGAATAAAGACAAGACAGATATATCTAGCAAGGTCATAAGACTGACTGTCTGGTCTTTACTCCCAGGGGGATAAAGAATAGGAAAGCTTCTAATGGAGGGGATGGGATACAATATTCTGGTGGTGGGAATTGTATGAATGGTACCCCTCTTAGCCCACAATCTTGTCGACCATTATTAAATCACTAATAATAAAAAGAATGTAGGTTGAAAAATAAGAAAACACAAAACAGAACTTGGACTTCAGGTCCTGGAACATGATGGCAGAGGAGGGCCTAGAGGGGGTTGAACTGTTATGTGGAAAACAGAGATGTTACAGATGTACAGACTATTGTGTTTTACTGTTGACTGTAGACCATTAAGCTCCCCTATAAAGAACAACAACAGCAACAACAACAAAAGGAATGACTAGACGGGTTAGGTAATAGTTTACCCTGGACAGCATCTATTTCAGCACACACGATGACTCGGGTTTGAGGCCCAGCACCATATGGGATCATCATGTTCAGCACCAGCACTGATGGTGGGGTAGTGCTAGGGTGTCACCTTCCTTGTCCCCTCTTGCCCAGACACATACTTCTCTCTCATGAAAAAGTCAGTCTACAAGCAATGGAATCACACATGTGCATGGCCCAGTGCTGCATTAAAACACTATAGATGATTGTCTTGTAAAACGGTGATAAAATGAGAATTAGCCAATATAAGATTAAAACTTTCTAACCAGCAAGATAAAAAAAGTACTATGAAATCACAGAAGGTTATCAGATATGGAATTTGAAATTTAAGAGTTCAGGAACCTGAAGAAGAGATTTTTTTCCATTAGAAACCGTTTGATAAGAATTTGCCTGTGGATTTTCTTTAACAGGCGTAAGGTAAAGTACCAGGACCACCACCATGGGGATATTATAAAATCTAAGTCTGACCTTCACCAAGTTAGAATTTTTTAATGATTTATCTATTTTTAATGAGTGATACAGAGAGAAAGACACACACACACACGACAGAGACAGGTAGGTAAGCAGGTAGGTAGGAAGAGATAGAGAGAGAGAGAGAGAACCATGCAGCTCTACCTTATGGTGGTGCTGGAGATTGAACCAGGAAGGAACCTCAAAAGTGTCAGGCATGAGTCTTTTTGCATAAATATCATGCTGTCTCCCCAGCCCTAGAATTACATTTGCAACTTGAATTGGTTAATGAAGTTCTCTGGCCCTCAGAGTAGCCAGGTTACTTCCATACAGCCACCAAGTCTGTGAGAGCTATTCAGGTCTCTCAATTCACTCAGTGTGAATAACCCTAGTCAGTCTGATGCGATGTAAGATGATGAACTAACTGATCAGGAGGTAAACTGGAAAGAGCAACTAGTTCTGACAAAGTGACTGTCTTTTGACATCCTAACATAACTATCTATGCGACACTTCATTACACGGATCAAAAAGTATTCACTGTGATTCTATTTTAAGATCTGTTATTTCTGATGAGTTGATTTTAAGCTCTCTTACCAAATATCTACATCCTAAAATAGAGGTTATGAAAGTACCCATTTACTAGTGCTCTTATTAGAATTATGACAAACAATGCATTCAAATTAGGAGAATTTCTCGTAAGTCCTCACCAAATAATAGTCATTATGTCTACTTATATTTTTTTAAGATTTTTTTAAAAAATATTTATTCCCTTTTATTGCCCTTGTTTTATTGTTGTAGTTATTATTGTTGTTGTTGCTATTATTGTTGTTGGATAGGACAGAGAGAAATGGAGAGAGGAGGGGAAGACAGAGAGGGGGAAAGAAAGATAGACACCTGCAGACATGCTTCACCACCTGTGAAGCAACTCACCTGCAGGTGGGGAGCCGGGGGCTTGAACCGGCATCCTTACACCAGTCCTTGTGTTTCGTGCCACCTGCGCTTAACCCGCTGTGCTACCACTCGACTTCCATGTTTTTTGTTATTATTATTATTATTATTATTATTATTATTGGTACTTAGAAGACCAGTCATCCATTAGGGTCTGAAATTCAAGGTGTAAGATATTATTGTCTTAAGTAAGATTATAGAAATTGGTAAAACAATATAAAAAGGAAATACTTGTGCTTCTGAAGGTGGGTATCCAATTTAAATTTCTATGACCTACCATAAATTTGGGATGAAGATCCCTGTGGACAGCAGTCTGGAGAACTCTCAGAAGGCTAGAAACAGACCTACCCTCTGATCCTGCAATTCCTCTCTTGGGGATATATCCTAAGGAACCCAACACACCCATCCAAAAAGATTTGTGTACACATATGTTCTTAGCAGCACAATTTGTAATAGCCAAAACCTGGAAGCAACCCAGGTGTCCAACAACAGATGAGTGGTTGAACCAGCTGTGGTAAATATACACAATGGAATACTACTCAGCTATTAAAAACAGTGACTTCACCGTTTTCAGCCCATCTTGGATGGAGCTTGAAGAAATCGTGTTAAGTGAAATAAGAAACAGAAGGATGAATATGGGATAATCTCACTCCCAGGCAGAAATTGAAAAACAAGATCAGAAAAGAAAACACAAGTAGAACCTGAATGGGAGTTGCTACATTGCACCAAAGTAAAAGACTCTGGGGTGGGTGGGTGGGGGCAGAATACAGGTCCAAAAAGGATGACAGAGGACCTAGTGGGGGTTGTATTGTTATGTGGAAAACTGAGACATGTTATGCATGTACAAACTATTGTATTTACTGTCAACTGTACAACATTATTCCCTCAATAAAGAAATTTAAAAAAAATTGGAGATGAAGGATAGGGTATGTATATTAAAAAAAAACATTTAATTAAGTTAGTATCAACTAACTCACTCAAAGTAAGAACAGAAGAGAGCAGACACCCCTTGCATGTAAAATGGAGACAATGTAAACATGTTCATTAATGTAAAGTCTACTGACCAAACCTGATTTCAGAACACGGTTCTCAATGGTCAAGATAACTATGAATGAACCAATGGTGAGTTTCTTCACGAGCGCTGCTTGGTAATTTAGCAAAGCAGTTGTTGCTGGAGAACTGCAGGCATGAGTAATGACCTTAGGGATTGTTGGTTAATGTGAACTGAAAGTGGATTTTATTAAAAAGAAAGTTTCATTACAGCTAAAGACTTAATTAATTTTAGGTTCTGCTGCTTATGAGTTGTCTGACCTTGGGCAACTTATTCAACCTCTCTGCTCCAGTTTCCTCATCTGGAAGAGGGTGGTTGGCTTACAGGCCTGTTGCTTATCATTCATAAAGAAATATGTGGAAACTGCATAGGACACTGTGGCACACAGCAAGTATAGCAGTGTTTTGCACAAGTAGAACCTGAACTGGAATTGGCGTATTGCACCAAAGTAAAAGACTCTGGGGTGGGTTGGGGGTGGGGGAGAATATAGGCCCATGAAGGATGACAGAGGACCTAGTGGGGGTTGTGTTGTTATATGGAAAACTGGGAAATGTTATGCATGTACAAACTATTGTATTTACTGTCAAACGTAAAACATTAATTCCTCAATAAAGAAATTTAAAAACAAAAAAAACAAAGAGTGTTTTCAACAACCACCTGGAGTTGAGAAGGAGAAAAACTCAAGGAAAGTGAGTCTGCACCTGGGGAAACAACTTATCTGTGCACAACAGAATTTACTCGGGAACTTTAAATAGCTAGAATTCTCTGGTTGGAAAAAAGGCTTTGGGAGCCATGGGGGAAAAGTCAGTGGTAGCAAGATTATGCTACTAAAGTAGACATTTAGCTATTTTCAGACTCAGAATATCCCAAATATGTCCTGAGTTTTTATTACACTCTTTTTTTCCCACATTCTTAAATAGATATCCACCTACAGCTTTTAGTTCACACACAAAATTAAAATGTAAGGAGTCATCATACCATCTGAACTGCCTGAAAACAAATTCTGGCACTATGATGAGGAGGGGGAATTAAATACAAATCTCCATAACTTTTGCTTAAATGTTAACTTCTATATCCCGCATCTATGTATGGTCTATAGTCAGCAAACTATGGCCTATGGTCTGCAAATTAATAATGCGTTTTGATTTTTTTTTAAATAGCTGAAAACAGACAAAACATTTCAAACATGTGGACATCACATGAAATTCAATTTTCAATATTGGTAAAATCTTTCATTTCACTACAGTTGCACCCGTCCACTTATGAATTATCTAATGCCTCTGCTGGGGATAGAACGGCAGTTAAATAGTAGTGGCCAAGCCCTACAAGGTCTGCAACATTTAAGATATTTATTTACTGACCTCACAGAGAAAAAGATTTGCCATACCACGTATATCACTGTGAATGAGTACATATATCTTAATTCTCTCAGTGTGTGATTAAACTGCCACACTGAACGGTGACAATGTTTGTGTAGTCTAGCAAAAATTCCTCCCCTAAAACCAGTGATTCGTCTGTTTCGGAGAAACTAGTTCTCCTAGAGCTGTTCTGTTCTGCTGAGTCCTAAGGAGTTCAGTAGAGAACTGTTCTAAAACCTCAACCCACCCTAAATTGCATTTCATTGAAAATTTGGCCCTGGCTACAACTTCTTATGTAGGAAAATATATAGATAAATAAATAAAAGGGTAGAAAGTAGTCAGGGGGGGGGGGAGGAACAGAAATTTGTTCAATTGCCTACCTTGTAGTAAACACATTCTTTCAATTATTCATAATGACTTTATGAAATGATTGGGGCTGAGCAGTGGTGCACCTCATAGAATGCACATATTAGCAGGCATAAGAAGCCAGGTTCAAGGCCCAGTCCCCACTTGGAATGGTGTGGGGGAGGGAGAGCTTCATAACTGTGAAGCAGTGCTGTCGGTGTCTCTTTTTCCTCTCTCCCACTATGTATCTCTTCTCAATCTGTCTCTGTATCTTTGAAAAAAGAAAAATAAGACTATATGAGATGGGGTTACTATCCCATTTTTCTAAAGGTGACAGAGTTAAAGGAGGACAAGAAACTTGCCAAATCTAATTTAGTCTGTAAGGGTCAGATCTGGCATTTGAATGCAAGTCTGACAGTCCAAAGTCTCAGCTACTTCCACCAAATCGGGAGATTGCAAATATTATGAGCATGACTTAGAGGAAGGAGTATATTTTGCTTCATGATGCAAGAAAAACATATGGAAATATATACAATTGAGCAAAAGTTTCTTGAACTTGCCCATACAATGTACAGTATACTCTGCTCTTTCCTATGCTAAAATTAAAAATAAATGGCCAAAACCACCAAACTATTTTCTCACACCACTAACAACAGTTCATCATCTATGTCTGATTACATTTTTAGTCAGTTAGCCCTGTAGCAGACTTAAACAATGCATCTATCATGCACAGTTAATAGTTTATTCCTAACAGCCTTGTTCTTCTGTACACCAGCCCATCTTCCTTTTCCTCACATTCCGTAAGCCAGAACAATCAGAAAGGAGGCCAAGTTTGCCTAGTGCTTTTACTGAGCCGAGTATTTAATGGGAACACATGCACTAAATACTTTCATTATTAATGACAAGTGTTAAGTTTGAGGAAAGAAAAGTAAAAAATGTTCCCAGAGTATATTACCCATCTAGTAATTGAGGACAAGGTAAGTTTCAAAACAGTGACATTTATTATGCTGAGACGTGAAGGACGAGAAGAGATTCTGCTTGGAGTGTGGAGAAGATCCTGAAAAAGAGGAAAGGCTTCCTAATAAAATTAGGCAATTGATTTACCAGAAGGAACCACAGAAACATGCTCCCCTGGCAACTGTCCAAGATACTTCCTAAGAACAGGAAGAAAAGATAAGATTGCTGAGTTTATTAGCAGAGAGAGATTCTGCTCTCGACGGACTGAGTGCTGACTACACATGAGGATTCTGGTGTTGGGCACTTAGGTTGTTGTTTCTATACTTTATTTTAAATACTGCAGCTATAAACAGAAGGGTGGATACATCCTTTCAGATTAGTGCTTTCAAGTCCTTTGAATGGAAGGAGTGGTACTATTGGACCACAGCGTATTTGCATGCTGGTTTAAGTATTCTCCAAATTCTCTGCCAGAAGGGCAGCACTACATTTCCACCAATGGCAGAGCACAGTTCCCTTTGCTCCACGCCCTCCCTGACACTTGTCAGGTTCTATTTTGCTGATGTAGGCCATTCTCAAAGTGAGTGCGGTACCATTTCACCGTGGTCTTAATTAACATTCTCTAATGACCGATAATGTGGAGTATCTGTTCCTATGCCTACGGCCATATGAACGTCTTCCTTAGAAAATGACTGGATAAAGAAGTTGTTGGGGTGGGGTGTGTGAGTGGTGGCACACCTATCTGGTAGAGCACACATGTTACAATGCGCAAGGACCCAGGCTCGGGTTCCAAGTCCCCCAGTTTCCACCTGCAGTGGGAAAGCTTCATGAGTGGTGAAGCAGGGCTGCAGGTGTCTGTCTCTCTCCTTCTCAATTCCCCCCTCCTCTCAATTTCTGGCGGTTTCTATCTAATAAATAAATAAAGATAATAAATTTAAAAAAATAAGTTGTAGGTTCTCTTTACAATGGAACACTACACAGCAATAAAAAAGGAGGAGAGTGATCCAAGAGATGGTGCAGTGAATAAAGCATCAGACTCTCAAGCGTGAGGTCCTGAGTTCAATCCCCAGCAGACATGTACCAGAGTGATGTCTGATTCTTGCTATCTCTCTTCCTATCTTCCTCATTAACAAATAGATAAAATCTTAAAAAAAATAGGAAGAGACTACATCTTTCAGAACAAAATGGATGGAACAGGAGGTGATGGTGCTAAGTGAGAAGAGTACAGAGGTGACGGACAACTACCTGATGGTTTTGTTCCTACGCAGAATACAATGACTAAAGTAGAAGAACTATGAACAGGTAGCCAAAGTGTCTCTTACACTTTATGAGAACTAAGGTAGATGTGGGGGGCTAGGATGAGGATCACAGAACTTCAGTATGATCATTTTTTTTCAAAACGTTAAAATTTTGTAATATGATTACTTTCTTTTTTTTTCAAAATTTTAAAATTATATTTTTTGTTGTTGTTGGATAGAGTCAGAAATCAAGAAGGCGGGAGACAGAGAGAGAGAGACAGAGAGACACCTGCAGCACTGCTTCACCACTCACAAAGTTTACCTCTATAGTTGGGGACAGGGAACTCAAACCTTGGTCCTTGTGCATTCTAACAGTGTGCTCAACCAGGTGTACCACCACCCTGCCCCGGGTATAATGCCTTATAAGCACAATGTATGCATAGGAAAACACACTTGAAACCTTATAATTTTGTGTAACAAAGTTAAGCCACTACTGATAAAATACAAAAAAATAATTAGAAACTTGGAAAAAGAATACTGGGAAATTATCTAAAGTGGCTACGTGATGATTAAAAAGAAAAAGATTTTAAAAATAGCCCATTTCACGGACTTTTCATCACATATAAAGAAAGGAACTGGAAACCTGGAGTAGAATGTTACAACAGGGTGAGTGTACTGGTTAGTTCAAAATATTTAACACCTACCTGCAGGGGGAAAGCTTTACTCATGGTGAAGCAGTACTGTAGCTTCTTTTTCTCTGTTCCTCTGTTTCCCCCTCCACCTTCCATTTCAATTTTTGTCTCTATTCAATAAGTAAATAATTAAAAAAAAAAAAAGAGTAACACAGCATACAAAAAGTCTGACTTTTCTATTTCTTCATTTGATTCCCATAACATGATGGGAAAAAGTTAGTACTCAGAAATATTACCAGGAAAAAAAAGGTAGAGCATAGAGAGAGAAAAGAACTTTCTTGGACTTTTATCCTTATTACCAATCAGTACTTGTTAAAAAGGAAAAAATAAAAATTCAGGAGATACACAGCACTGTGAGTTTAAATGTTAATGTTGCATTACAAACACACTTGTGTGTACTTATTTTTTTTCCTTGCTACCATGCTTCTTTTCTTATTCCTTTTCCACAGGACATATGTAAACAAAAATCAGCTGGAGGAAGGAGGTTTCTTAATGAAAATCAGGGAACCATCATTAGAATGTTTGTTACACAAAATTGACTTAGATTTGAATAAATGTATCACTCAAGCCATCACAGCATTCTTGATCTATTATTCCATCTATGTCATAAATGAGCATAAGAAGGTCAAATAATTGTACGAAAGGTTACAGGGAGTGACATCACAGTCTCTTAAAAAGATGCTATTCCTTGTGGTCCAGGAGGTGGCACAGTGGCTAAGGCACTAGACTCTCAAGCATGAGGTCCTAAGTTCAATCCCTGGCAGCACATGTGCCAGAGTGATGTCTGGTTCTTTCTCTCTCTCCCCTATCTTTCTCATTAATAAATAAATAAAATCTTTAAAAAAAAAAAAGATGCTATTCCTTTTTGGGATTCATTCAACCTATTTTATTAACACCATATATCTTATATATTGAATACCAGAGGAAAATTAAAAAGTATCAAGGAGGTTGTGCAGAGAGCATAGTAGTTATATAAAACACTTCTCAGGTTTGATCTCCAGTGCCACCAGATGAGTCAGCACAGTGGTGTTAAAAAAAAAAAAAAAGAAAGAAAGGAAAAGGAAGGAAGAAGAGGAAAGAGAAAAGAAAAATAACAGTAATTATAAGGTTTTCCAACCTACTCTTTTCTCAAATGAGAATAGGAAAAACTTTAATTAGCCTTGGAGAATATCTTTAAAGAGGGGGGGGAGACTAGTGGATAGGAACCAAACAATTCATTAAAATAAATATCACTGGTTCTGAACTTGATTGTAGAATATAACCTCCCGAGAGTCTGACTAAAACGAGACTGCAAAGAATTTTCATCTCTAACAAGTTCACAGCTAAGGCTGGCAGCCCAAGGATCACAACTTGATAGGTCAGGGGAGACAGCATTATGGTTATGCAAAGAGACTCTCAAGCCTAAGGCTCCCATGTGTCATGTTCAATTGCCTACATCACCAGGAGCGCGCGCGCGCGCACACACACACACACACACACACACACACCAATAAACTACATATATTATCCAAATTCACTCTTTTGAACAATAGTAATACAATCACTTTTTCCCCATGGGGAATAGGGACTTAAACATAAATAAAAGGACTCCCTAAGAGGTTAAAAAATATAAAAGCTCAAAGAAACATTAGACTTTCCCTTGATTTCCCTTTTGATACATATATATATATATATATATATACATATATAATACATATATATACATATATGATAAAATATATACAAAATTTAAATTACAAAAACATTTTCCACAACTAAATCATAAATAGCACAATGTCTTCTAACACAACTAACCATCCCATTTTTAAATTTTATTTATTTACTCATTTATTGGGTAGAGAGAAAAATCAAGAGGAAAGAGGGAGAGGAAGGGAGAAAGACACCTGCAGCACTGCTTCACCACTTGTAAAGGCTCCCCACTGCAGGTAGGGATGGGGGGGTTTTGAATCTAGGTCCTTGCATGTGCAGTAATATATGCTCTATCGAATACACCACCACCTGACTCCATCTTTTTTTCGGGCAAACTTCTATTATACTGTATTTGTTTTTGTAACTGACATATAATCTTATGACTACATATAGCTTTTGAAGAAGATATATATTTTTATAAAGTAGTCATTTTTTAATATTTATTTATTTATTCCCTTTTGTTGCCCTTGTTTTATTATTGTTGTTCTTGTTGGATAGGACAGAGAGAAATGGAGAGAGGAGGGGAAGACAGAGAGGGGGAGAGAAAGATAGACACTTGCAGACCTGCTTCTCCGCCTTTGAAGTGACTCCCTTACAGGTGGGGAACTGGGGGCTAGAACTGGGATCCTTAAGCCTGCTGGTCCTTGTGCTTTGTGCCACCTGCGCTTAACCCGCTACGCTACCGCCTGACTCCCAGTAGTTAAATATCTTATTGCTTGTTTTAACTACTGAATAAACATTATGAAGGATGTAACAGAATTCAAGGAATCTGACCAAAACAAAAAATCAAAATTTCTAAAATATATAGTAAAACCAATAAAGACTGGAGAGATTATGAAGTATTTGACCCCAAATCTATCAGTTTTAGTTTCTGTTACATAAAGGAAGCCTAAAATTTCAAGCTGAGGTAGACTAATTAATCTAAAGCAGACCCTCAAAAATACTTACAAATCGTCTTCAGCACTATTTGAGTAATTACATATAGTGAACATTGGCAGTTTGAAGTAAAATCTTACCCAGATCTTGTCGTTTTGAATTCCACCTTGAGGATAGGTTTGCATGGTTCTGGCTTCTTCCCATCCTTTAACTGTTTTCCTAAAACATATTTTCCTGTATTAAATTCTAAAATGCTTAAGTTACTCAATATGCTTACATTTATAATTTTTTTAAAAAAAGTAAAACCCACTATATAATATTTTAAAGTGATTTTGAAATTAATATTGAATGTGTAAGATATCTGAAATAACCAAATAAGCTTACTATTTGAAATGAAGTGATCAGAGTAAATAATTTGATATCAATATTCACACACAAACTTATAGTAAGAGAAATTAACCTTCCAATATTCTTTTTTAAATTATTGAATACAGACAGAGCAATTGAGAGAGAAGGGGGAGAGGGAGAGAGAGAGAGATAGCTACAGCACTGCCTCACCACTCATGGAGTGTGCCCTTACATGTATGAACACGTATACGGACCAGACTTTGAACCCAAGTCCTTGTGCAACTGTAACATGTGAGCTCGAAGGGTATGTCACTATTCTGTCCCCTCCCAACATTCTTAATTACAGATAATCAAAATAGAAATTAGTTTGCTAAAAGAATTCAAGTTTTTAAAAAAAGTTCATTTCAGGAAAATCGATCTCAAGCAAATTTTTACACAAGGATTGCAAACATGTATCCTAACCTAATAAATCTACTTACGCTTACTTTCCTAGAGTAAATCCCCTCGAATGTCCCAGACTTTTAAAAGTATACCACTCCTACAAAGTATCAGAATCTCATACTATCAAATAATTGGATTGTTTTTAAACGTTTGCTGGCTTCTGCTATCTACATGCTTATTGCACAAACTAAAAACACCAAGAAACATTTATTTTCATTTCTAGAGCTTAATCATCCTAAGCGTGCTATTTTTAGAGGCCTCACACACACACATCATTATCCCAGTGCTTAACTCATTCCCCAAGCTTTCTCCTCTCCCCAGAGAGCTTAATTCTAATACCCTTTGTCTGTGTTGCCTAACAACAAAATAGAAATGTATGAAAATAAAGGTTTTTAGTGTGTGTTTTCTGCTGGTATGGCAAACATTATTTACAAGGTAGTATAAGAATATATGTTTGTCACATGCCTCCCAGACAATGCCTCCCCGCCCCCAATGTGATAAATCTAAAGGGTTCTCATTTTGTAATTCAAAATGTTTCAATCTCTAACTATGAATAATTTAAAATCACTGGTCAACTGTACAACTGGATTTTTCTTCTTTGAAAATATAGCTTATGGCCTTGATGTATGCTTGTACATTATTTTCCTTATAACTAAAAATAAGTTTATGTACTAGGGAAACAGTGAAGCAGTAAGTTATGGAACTTGTAAGCAAAAGTTCCCAGGTTTATCCCTGGCACCATGGTAGTTAACAGTAGTTAGAGGTAATTGGATTCTGACTAAAGAAAAATTAACTAGATAATATATTTTTTTATTTGTGATTAATAGTGGTTTGCAAGATTGTAAGGTTACTGGCTACAGTGCCACACAGTTCCCACCACCAAAGTCCTGTGTTCACACCTCTCCCAAGGATAATCACCATACTTCTTACAGTCTTACATGCAGTTTTCTTGCTTGCTTTTTAAAATTTAAACATTAAAAATAATTTTAATACTCAACATTGTATGCAAAGTATCTTGAAAATATTCCCCTACTTTGAGTGAATTATTAGAATTTTAAAAATATTGCACAAACTACATTTTATATAATTAAAGTCTCAATCCTATCACCTTTTTGCTTAAGAAATTAAAATTCTAAAATAGCAAATCTTCCTAAGTGAATTTAAAATTTGAATGTATCTAAAGTCTGAATAACTTATTTTAGATCTGACAAAATGATCAGAAATTCATATGGTGAACTCAGTGTAGAAACAGCTAGTAAACCAAGAAATGAGATTAATTTCCAGAAAACTGGGGACTAAGGTAAACTGTACTCTTAGCACAAACATGGAAATACTATTAAAATGACTCAGTTAAACACTTCAGAATGCTGGAAATTAACCAAATGTGCATAAAGAGTAGAACATTATCTACCCAACAGAAACCATTATAGGTAAGACCAGTTGATGACCAGGTACTCATGAAAAATAAGTAGTACTGGCCAACAGAAGGCTAAAGATTTTTGCAGTTATGTTAAAAGCCAGCTCCCCTCAAACGCAATCAGTATTTTGTCCCACATTACAGTTCACTGGAAAACTCTGTTCCCAAGATGTGTCAATTTCATTTGACACAGACTTTATTTAGCTCAAGGAGACAAAGGAACCTACCTCGAGGGAATCACAGAAATAAAGAGTACTCTGCTGGTAAAACCTTAAGGCTATGGTTTCAGGTTATGCCAAATAAAAAGACTCCACAGGGATGTAAAAGGAAATTCTGGAAAAAACTAGATATAATCTGGGGAGAGGTGGTAGTAACAAGCTCCATAAATGAGCAAGGTTATAAATCTTTACCAGGCAAGGCCTAGGAAAGGACAAGGTTCCCTCAATTGAGAAAACAAATCCTACATCCACTCTGAGATACTGAGCAAACAGGGAGCTAAAGGGGGAAAAAGTAAGATGGTACAAAGTGAAACAAGGTATGCAACTGCAGGCATGAATACTGGACGAGTATTCATACGATGTTTACAAATGTGAGAAAAATATAACTTGTCTCCAAAGTATCTAAAAACATATTAGAAATGCATACCTAGGGTTAAGCGCACGTGGCACAAAGCGCAAGGACCAGCGTAAAGAAACCGGGTTCGAGCCCCAGCTCTCCACCTGCAGGGAAGTCGCTTCACAGGCGATGAAGCAGGTCTGCAAGTGTCTGTCTTTCTGAGCCTTCCCCTCTCTGTCTTCCCCTCTTGTCTCCATTTCTCTCTGTCCTATCCAACAACTTCGACATCAATAACAACAACATTAATAACTAACTACAACAACAACAAAAAAAAACAGCAAGGGCAACAAAAGAGAAATTAAAAAAAAAAAAGAAAAGAAATGCATACCTAAAACTCTCTAGTTATACGAAATATCATTTTCCTTCTTAGCATTTACTCTATAGAATCAAAAAGACAAATATCTATGAAAAATGTACAGAGTGGTAATAGCAGTATAATTTATACTCATCAAGAAGTTAAGGTGAATGCCCATTAGTTTTGGATGGCTGAATAAACTGCAAAAAAAAAACTCAAAACAACTGACTATTACAGTGAAGGAACTAGAGCTAGGCCAGATGAAACAGAGGATTTTCCTAAATAAATTGGATTAAGAGAAGACTTACAAAAAAAATTCTATCATATGTAAAGCAATGATTCTACCAAAAAAAAAACAAAAACCCTCTTAGGTTCACATATAGATGTGTACTAATATATATTATTTCAGGAATATATGTGTTTTAGATGGGCATCTGTAAGCTTTTTGACATAGCTTATTTAGTGAGTAAGAAAGGGCGTAGAGTGGGAGATTGGGGATTCAAAACTCTGGTGGTGGGGATGGTGTAGAATTATACCCCAGTTGACATCTACTTTTGTAAATCAATATTAAACCACTAATAATATATATATATATTATATACACATATGTATATATATGAAAAGGCTTAGATGGCTAGTGTTGTGGTAGGATGGGAGAGAATAGACTGGTAAGCTATGATCCCATTTATACGGTTTTTTTCTTGTTTTTTTTGCTGTTGTTTTGGTTTTTTAAAATATTTTTTTGATTTATTTACTCCCTTTTGTTGCCCTTGTTTTTATTGTTGTAGTTACTATTGTTTTTGTTAATAATGTCATCATTGTTGGATAGAACAGGTAGAAATGGAAAGAGGAGGGGAAGACAGAGAGGGGGAGAGAAAGATAAACACCTGCAGGCCTGCTTCACCGCCTGTGAAGCGACTCCCCTGCAGGTGGGGAGCCGGGGGCTGGAACCGGGATCCTTATGCCAGTCCTAGTGCTTTGCACCACCTGAGCTTAACCCACTGCGCTACTGCCCAACTCCCTGTTGTTTTGCTTTTTTTACCAGAGCACTGTTCAGCTCTGGCTTGTGTTTGGGGGGGGGGTGGTCAATGGGTGGGAGGGTAGTGAATCTAGGACTTCTGAGCCTCCTGCAAGGGAATCTCTTTGCATAACCATTATGCTATCTACCTCTGCCCTCCCATTTATATAATGTTGTGTGGTGAAGTGTATGTGTGTGTGTATGTGTAGAGGAGAAAAAAAAACTTGTTTTCTAAAAAGAAAAAAAAAACACCTTGGTTTCATGATATGAAGTTCTTCCCCGCACCAAAATTATGCAATTTTTTGTTGTAATTTCTTACAACAACTTTATATTTATTCGATTTAAGTGACGTATATAAGGAAGATATTTTTTTCTAATAATAAATGGATTATCAGTTATATTGTACAATCTTATGATGTTATGGAGATATAACTGCATACTATTAGATACATATTTATAGTCTGACAAGTTGAAATAATAAGTATATACCTGCCAACACTATTCATGAACCTTCATAACTCTCCCCTCTGACAGGAAATTTTTAGAAATATGAACACATACACTGGAAGTGCTATATGGAACTCTGCCTTTGACCATCTCTTTCTTGTCTGTACAGAAACAAGGATGCAGAAAAATCAAATCTCTGGCACTCTAGCATATAAAAATCAGGAAGTGACCTAGGGAAAGAAATATCATAAGTAGAACATCACTAAAAGACCAGAAAGAATCAGATGAGAGTGGGACTGGACTCTGAAGGTGGGAGAGGGAACTGAGGTAAAGAAAGAAAAGAGTCTTGGAAGATGGTGTTAGCTGTTGGGCTCAACCAAAAATTAGTCAAGTCATAAGCCCCTTGGAATATACCTAAAATAAACTTCCTAACTTCTTCCAACATGAAGACCCCAAATCTCATCTGCTATATTCTTACCTTTAGGTTCCTGATTATTAAACAATTTGCTCTGCTTTGTATCTTACTGCTTTTCGACCACTAGGTTGCACATGCTACCATGATGCCAAGCTGACTTCCCTGGGCAGATGACCTCACCAATGTGTCCTGGAACCCCACCTTCCCAAAGCCCTGCCCCACTAGTGAAATTTTTAGAAATATGCACACAAACACTGTTAGTGCAGAATACAGGCTGGGGGTACGGACAGACCTGTCAACGCCCATGTCCACTGAAGACGCAATTACAGAAACCACCTCTCACCTTCTGCATCTCATAAAGAATTTTGATCCATATCCCCAAAGGGATAAAGAATAGGGAAGCTTCCAATGGAGGGGATGGGATACAGAACTCTCTGGTGGTGGGAACTATATGGAGTTGTATCCTCCTTACTCCACTATCTTCAATCGTTATTAAATCACTAATAAAGAAGAGTCTTAAATCTTAAGTGTAGTTCCTCCTGTCATATTAAAAAAAAAAACTAAGATTTTCAACTTCTAGATTTCATTTTCTCTCTAGTACAATTCTCTTATATATAAGCAACAAACTTCGAAGACCGTATTTGTTACTCACAGTGTAACAACTTAGTTTAGTTTCTCTTTTGTGGAAAATATAAAACAAAGGGTTTTAATGTAGGTTTTTTTTTCCCACCCATGCTTTTGAATGCTAAATTGTGACACTAAATGTCTTTTTTTTTCTAATTGTGTGCTATGTAAAATTAGTCTACTCTGAACTCATCTTCATAAATGTTACCCAATAGTAGGGAAGTTAGAATTCCTTCAGGTTGATTTCATATTTGATTTGAAATTTATTACCTGCTTGGGCAAAGATATCATTATTGTCTTCAGAAATGATGGCATAGTTGAACTGTCAGATAACATGTGTGTGACCTGGAATTTCACCATTGTAAAAGGGTCACCCAAGCAAAGTCAGTGTAGTTTATTTCGATATTAATAGTAGTCAGCACACTCTACGCAATATGTCTAAATTGAATTATGGTACCTGATAAATAGCTTGTGTATCATCTATTACCATGTGAGGTCAGTAATTGATTTAATGTCGTCTTGGGAAAAAAAAAAAGAATTTCGATTTCCATTTCAGTCTATTACAAGATATATGTCCTTTTAATTAAGAATTTATTCATTCTAATAGTCTTTGTCCCTTTTGGACCAACCAAATATCTAACGGGAGTGTCAGACTGCTGTAATTTGCTACTATAGATCCAAAATTAACATTTATTTAAAAAAAAAGTATTGGGTAGTATATTTACTCACTCTTTTAAGTTCCAAGCTTGAATACCTTGTAAAAAAAAATTCTAGCCAAGCAAAAAATTCTTAATTTTTTTAATATTGCCATACTATGTGAAGTATCTATACTTTATAAAGTTTAAAATCAAGCTTATTTTTATTTCTTTACACACAGTGTCTGTTCTTCTCCCTACAAGGATGCTAACAGAGTCATTTTATTGTCTCTGTTATTTAATTATCTCTGTAAATCACAAACACTGTAGTTTTTATAGTGCTCTTTCTTCATTAATTCTGCTTGAACATTAATCTTTTAACCCACTTAGTGTTTTTTTTTTTCAACTTGGGTTTTTTAAATTGTCACGGATTACTCTTTTGTTCTAGAAAGGTTATACATTTATAATCTTGTACAATTATTTTCTATGTAAAGTCAAGTAATAAGGCACTAGTTGTAATTTTATATAACACTTATAAGTTAATAGATGTCTAGAGGGTCATAAGATTTCTCTACTAAGTGTCATTTTACTTCTTACTTGCTATGACACCTTAATAGTAAAATTCTGTCTTGAAAAGATCTAGTGGACTTTAAATGATTAAGAAGCCTCCAAGTCAGAGGGGATTTCTTATCTCTCACTCCGTACAGTACGCTTGCCATTCCCTTAAATCACCGAGATATATAATGAAATGGTCTAAATCCTAATTCTAGAATTTTCGTTGCACATGTCTATTTCTTCCATATACTACCACCAAAGTAATATCCAAAATAAGAAATGCATGTTTCTCATTGTATGATCACTTACTACATCTCCAGTGTGACATCCAAGGCCTCTAATAGGCCACTATGAACATTCCTGCCTCCAACACTGTGTGATTCCTATGACTTGCCCAAGGTACTTTAAGATCCAGGCATGTTTAACTATTAACAGTTTTCCAACTTCTTTGGATTGTGGCATTGTACTTTCTGACTAGAATAATCTCATTCTGTTCTTTTCTATCTCTTAACTCATCCTCATCCTTTAAGACCAATCTCAGATAACTTGACTTTGTGAACTATTCCCTTGATCTCCAAACACAGTACTTGTTTCCATATCACACTATGCCTGCCCTTTACAGCAATGGTATTTTCAGTTATCACATTATAAACCATTTGTATTCACTTAACTAGGAGCTAAGGGAATCATACTTTAGTATTTAATCTCTGGTGTATAAGAGGTACTTAATAAATATTTATGGAATGAATGGATGAAGGTACATTTAAAAATAAATGAGGGTCACTGGCAAAAACACATACATTAGAAGTTTTTTGCTCTGCCAATTAGAATATAGAACATGTTTTATAGCCACGGCAGTTATACCGAATTTATTAACTCAACTGAGAGCTGACAGCCCAGTAAGGTAGCCATGACTGAACTGTGCCATTTAGTACTTAAAATGTGATTTGTCCTAGTTAAAATACGTTGCAATTACTTTTTGAAGTATAAGAAACTCTCAACTACATATTGATTACACAATGATGTGCTATTTTAAATTTATTATTGAAATTTTGTTTATGTTATTCTTTATATTTATGTAATCCAGACATTTAAAATCATAAATGTGGTTCACATTCTACTTTTAATAAAAATGTTGTGTCATTTTATTATTTTTATTTGTAGACAGAGACAAAGAGGTGGAGGGAAGGAGACCACAGCACCAAAACTTCAATGCAGCAGGGGCTCAAAACTGGGTCGAGCACATGGCCAAGCAGTGCACTAGTCAAGTGAACGATTATGACTGCCCTCATATCCTATTTCTATTGAACAGTGGTGATATATAAAATAAAATCATCGAAACTCAAGAATTCGCTTTAAAGGCACAAGTCATAAATGGGTAGTGAATCTTTCCTTAATGTGTGTGGGGATAAAGCTGACTTAACTGTTAGGCCAAGGGCATTGGGACTTATGATGTACTTGTTCAAAGTACAAAAGCACCAAACTTTTCTGGTGACCCGTGTTGAAACTTTCTGATCGTTGGCAGTTGGCCTAACTGGTTCATCAAGATGATTAGAGATGGAGACTCACCACGATCCTTGTGATCACAGAAACTTCTACATGATATGTCTCTCAGCATGCGACTTCACACTATGTTACAGAATCATCAGATTTTAGAAGTACTTTAAAACCCACACATAGTGCAAGAAAGTCACCACACACCCACATCAAAGTTTTGTGCCCTCCCCCACCTCATAACCATCTTACATTTTATATATTTTTTCCTACTGTCCCACACATGTGCCTATAAATAAGAGTTATTTGAGTATGCTCTGGAGTCTGGTAGTCCTTTAAACATATAGACGAGGGAAAAAAAATTCTATAATGAACTCATATCAAGAACTGAAATACAGATTTATTACATTCTTTGCCTTAGGGGAATCTTAAAAGTAGAATAATGAAGTGCTTTGTATGTCAGATCCATCAAATATTAAGTTGACTTTTACTTATACATTAAGTTGACTCTTACTTATGTGAACTTTGATTTCATTTTTCCTTTAGCAACCTTTAATAGAATAAAAGTTATCTATCCCTGGTTTATTCCTTGATAAGTGGGATTGATTGTATGGAATAATCCAGAAACTATATTCTTAAATGCCATCTTCTATAATGAGCACCTATTGATTTCAACTGCCTAGAATCTTCATTTCCCCTGAGAATCAACTGATTCTGGGGAAAACAATAATCACAGAAAATCTCATTCTGCAACACATCTTTTACACACACACACACACACACACACACACACACACACACACACACACACACACACGAGCTACAGAGGAGATGCTTTGCAGAATCAGCAGTTCACTTAACTATGATAACTGCATCACGGTAAGTATAAAAGCAGTGTCTGAACTATCAAAGCTCTACTCTCCTGAATCAAGTACTTTTCTCTGCCACAGGAAAATACATATCTAAAGGGAGAAAGAAGTAGATCACCCCACAACATTGCTTATACAGAATTATAACACTTTTGAGCCACCAAAATAACTTTTTTTTTGCAGGAAAACAAAAGAGAGAAAAGAAAAAAGTAGAGTCCTTTCCTGCTTAAATTCCACATATTTGTAAAACTTACCTTACAAAAAAATCCTAATCATCACCACATCATCTGGGGCCCTAGTTAGGGAATCCTTGAATTCCCATACAGATATGATGGGCCTAGGACTCTAATAGATCCCTCTCTTCATCACTGGAAATTTCCATCATGAACATCAGCATAAGCCCTCTTATGGCTCTGTCCAGAACTTGCTCTCACTATAAAGTAGTGATAGTAGGGACGGCCCCACTCTCTAAAGGCAGGCTGAGTCCGCCTATGCTGCCACTCAAGGAAGACTGTTCCCAGCTTTGACTATGAACTGAACAGGTACTTAGAGGTTCCACTCGCTCCTGAGAGTTAAATATAAATATATATGGGCTCTGGGCCAGATCGGTAGGGTAAATAGTCAGTTTTAGTCAAAGATTTTCTTCAATTTCAGGAGTTACTCTCTGCCCTTACCCAACTTTCTAGCTCTATTCTCAATTCTGACATCAATTTCACTGACGATATTTTTGTCCACCTCTATGTTAGCTATCAAACTCAAGCAAAAACTACAAAAATCAAGGGCCCTTAGGAATATACCTAAATAGACTTCCTAGCTTCTTTCCACCCTAGGATCCTTATTCTCATCTGTTCTATTCCTGCGTTTTGATTCCTGTTCATTAATCATTTTATCCTCCTTTCAGCCACCAACTTCCAGATGCTACTATGACTCCATCTTGACATCTTTGGGCAGATGACCTCACCAGTGCTTCTCAGAACCTCACCTCTCCAGAGCCCTACTCTGGGAAAGATATCTTTCCCTACTAGAGAAAGATAGAAACAGGCTGGAGGTATGGACTGACAATTACAGAAGCCAGAACTCCCACCTTCTGCACCCAGGAAAAATTCTGGTCCATACTCCCAGAGAGAGGAAAATGTTAGAGGAAGTTGTCCAGATGGCTTTGAATTCTAATTCCATCAAGACCCAGAGAGAGAGAGAGAGAGAGAAGGGCATTTGGAAATAGGAATTGGTGTGTGTGTGCATTAGAAAGGAAGAGAAGGCAGGATCATAGAAAAAAAAATGAATGTATGTTAACATAGTTATAGAAATAATAGTCAACCCCTATCTGTGACCTTGGAAAAATCACTGCAATTTCCAATAGAGGGAATGGGGACACAGAACTCTGCTGGTGGGAATGGTGTGGAATTATACCCCTTATCTCATGATTTTGTTAATCATTATTAAACCACTAATAAAAAAAAAAACCTATAAACTTGATATGTATATTAAATTAACCTACATTATAGGAAAATATTAACTTAAGTGAATGTTTTTTTTCTGGCCATTTTGTCATCACTACTGGAAAAGCCGTGATGCATTTTTTGCTTAGAAAAAAAATGATAAAATAAAAATCTAGAAAAGTATGCCATGACTTTTCCAACAACCCAACAGGTGCCCCTCAGAATACACTATGAAACAACTTTAACCATAAAAGATGGCATCCAGGTAATGCCTAAATACAGCCAAAACTCTGGAAAACTCTCATAATTCAATTACAATTTGAAAAGCAGGGCATCACTTATCACAGTATATTTCATGGAGCACTAGAGAACCTGAAAATATTCTGGGAATAAAAGATCCGATAGTCAAGTAGGTTTGGGAAAACATGTAAAAATTAATATGAATGTGTATATAACTTCATTCTTAAGAGTTAAATTATTTTTTACAAAAAATCACCATTTGAGGGAATCAGGTGGTAGCTCAGTGGGTTAAGTGCATGTGGTGCAAGGACCGGCATAAGGACCCCAGTTCTAGCCCTTGGCTCCCCACCTGCAGGAGAGTCGCTTCACAAGCTGTGAAGCAGGTCTGCAGGTGTCTATCTTTCTCTCCCCCTCTCTGTCTTCCCCTCCTCTCTCTATTTCTCTCTGTCCTATCCAACAACGACGACAACAATAATAACTACAACAATAAAACAAGGGCAACAAAAAGGAATAAATAAATAAATATTTTTTAAAAATCACCATTTGGCAATCAATAATACAACTAAAAGCAAACACAAATATTAAAACAAAGGGGAAATGGGTTTTTTTTGTCCTCACCAGAGCTTCACCACTGCAGGGCAACATTTTTTTCAGACAGTGAGGGTGTGTGTGTGTGTGTGTGTGTGTGGTGTGGAGTGTGTGTGGGGTGTGTGTGGGGTATGTGTGGGGTGTGTGTGGGGTGTGAGGGGAGGATGTGTGTGGGTATGTGTGTGTGGGGTGTGAGGGTGTGTGACTGTGTGTGTGTGTGTGTGTGTGTGTGTGTGTGTGTGTGTGTGTGTGTGTGTTAAAAGCCACCACAGCACAAAAGCTTCCCCCAGTGTGGTGTAGGCCAGATCTGGATCTGGCTAACATGTATAGCAAAATAGGCACCAGGGTGTGTGAAAGTTTGATGTAAAATAATATGTTTACAGAGTCTCAAAAGTAGTTCCTTCAAATCAACATACTCGATTACAATTTCAGACAGAAGTACTTCTAATTTCAAATAGACAGAAACCTAACAGACAGAAGTCTAGCCAATGAGTCAAGTTAAGAGACAATACTAACAGAGGACAAATCAACACAAGTTCCACTTGAGAGGATGCATAATAATACATTAATCCATCTGGAACATTTCTGTTGAAAATGGGCAATGAGAATCAGGAAACATCAGACAAAAACACATAGTAGCCTATTTTATGAAACAACTGCAAAATATTTTTTCAAAATCTGCTATGAGAATCAATAAAATGTTTATGAACAATTCCCATCTGAGAGAGACTGACTCTAATCTAAGTCTAACCTTAAACTGACATCTAAATCTAATAATATATACACAGATCCTTTTGATAAAAGTAAAATTTTGGTGATATAAAATAACCTTGGTTGGAAGAAATAGACTGTGTATTTGGAGGTGTCTGGTGTATGTGTTACCAACTTATCTCAAATCATTTAAAAGGAAAAAAACTATACTATTCATAAAAATTTAGATAAGCTTAAATGTTTTAAAGGTGATAAGTTCCTATTTCTGTTTTCTGGATTCCTAGGTTCAATGGGGTAGGGAGAACCTAGGATTTAGCGCCTTCTTAGGAGTACCACCAAGATTAGGGATCTAGGTACTAACAAAAGAAAATACATTCAGAAACAAAACAAAACAAACAAACAAACAAACAAAGAAAAAAAGCCTATGATAAGAACTATCCTCTGGATTCTCACATAAATAGAACTGTAGCAAATTTGAAATAAAGCTTTTCTGGATAATGATTGCTACCACAAAGTAGTAGTGAACTACACAGCAATATTTTGCTCCAACAATTGGCATCTTCATCAGAAACAAGTCTAAAAACAAAACAAAACCTCATACTGTTACAGATAAAAGCTTTTAATTTAACTGTTTTTCTTAATTTCTTCATCTCAATAATTCAGAATGTACCAATTAGTGCAAAAGTGAAAATTTATATTTTAAGGCAAGCAGTGAAACATTTATCAATAGCTGCAAGGATACTATTCATTATACTACCAATTTAAAGAACTGTTCCTTTGACCTCCCAGAAATTAATTTCCCTAAAGGGCTGAATCTACTCTCCAGACTTTCTACTTCTTGTGACTTTCCTTTGCTGATTTTGTTTTGCAACTATTTCTGGTTAAATCTTCTGAGTGTTCCTTCTTCATTAACCCTGGGGTGACTCTGGGGAGCTCTACATAATATTTTGATATGTAATGCTATATTCTGTAGAGATCCAAGTGTTTTGATACACTGTTATATACACATTAGTAACTAGCAATTAGTATCCTTAAGATGACATAAACTTAAAAGTCCTATGCCAATCACAAAATTATTTACTCTTTGAAGAGCTTAGGAAAAAAAATTTTCAGAAAACACAATATCCATTTTCTGAAAACTCAAATTCTCAATTTTAACTCTGAAGATAGCTAACTTGATATTTTACTACCTAGTTATTATATACCCATCATTTGTGTATTAAGAATCCTTTAATTCCCTAAAAATGAAATCACCCTTACCCTTAGAAGCAGGACAGGCACAAACGCAAGCTTTCCATCACAATTCAGGTAAAGTTTAAACATGATACATTCTTACCATGTGGAGTGATGGTCTGTATAGGCTTAGCCGGGCACCTCACATTCCAAATAGTCAAGGTGCCATCTGAGTGACTACAAATAAATTGCTTCCCTTCGTGATGCCAGGCAACAGAGTGGATAGCCTAAGGAAGAGGGCGAAGGATTCCACTTTAAGAACAAACACCTACTTAGACATACATCTATTTACTACTGGCAGTGTAGCTAATCTTCCTTTTTTTTTTTTTTCTACCCTATGCTTTGACATTCCTTCTCTTAGGGTAAAGGTCTGTACAAAGAACAGCAAAATTACTATCCAAAGAGATCTGTATATACAACACAGGTTGTATGTAATAATAGCTCAAACTTGGAAACAAACCAGATGAGTGGCTAAGAAAGTTGTGGCATATATACACAATGAAGTACTACTCAGTAGTGAAAAGAAGGAAGGGGAGGGGAGGGGAGGGGAGGGGAGGGAAGGGAAGGAAAGGGAAGGAAAGGAAAGGCATTTCTTTGATTCATCTTGGATAGCATTTGAAGAAATCATGTCAAGTGAAGTAAGCAAGAAAAATCAATCAGTATCAGATAATCTCCCTCATAGGTGGAAACTAAGAACTAATAAAGGATAGGAAGGGCTGAAAAATACCTCACTTGGATTGTGTGCTGCTTTGTCCTGTGCACAGTCCAAGCCAGAGCCTAGAATTCACCACACTAAAGGGGGCTTTAGCGCCATGCTCTCTTTCACGCTTCTGTCTGCTTCTGTGTCTCAATTAAAGGAGGAGATGGAAGAGTGAAGAGGAGGAGGAATGAGGAGGAAGAGGAACAAGAATGAGGAAAAAGGAGGAGGAAGAAGAGGAAAAGAAGAAAGAAGGAAAGAAAGAAGGAAGGAAGGTGAAAATAAAAAGTGAAACCTGGATTTAGTGTGGTATACTGCAGCAAAGTAAGGACTGGAGGAAGGAGTGATGGAGGCAGGGAGAGGGCATCAGGTTCTCAACACAGGATGGTAGAAAAAGATCTCGTGGCTAATGCAATTGGTGCAGACATAGAAATGAGAGGTTGCACCCACATGCCATGTGTCGACAACTATCCTATAAATCATTATTTCCCCCAATAAAATGTTTCAAATAAAATTTGTAAAACATACAAATGTGAGTAAAAAACATAAAAAAATCAGCAAAATAATAAATAAAAAATCCAGTTTTATAATACAATATTAAATTACAATTCTGCAAATACATGGAAAGGAAATATAAAAAACACCTCCAGATTTCTAAATGATTTTCATCTAACCAAATAATAAAATGGATGCCTAGAGTACTAAATAAATTGTTTTTGTATGTAGGAATAATATATTTTGCCCTGGTATGGTAAAATGAGAATCTTTCAAAATTAGTCTCATTACAGAAGGGAAATACTACTACTACTACTATATTATTGAACAACATAATTACTGAATAATACAGTTTTGCAACATAGTTGATAAAAATTAGTACATATTGTCAATAAGTGATTTATGGGTTCTCTTTCAAGTGAAAATATTTAAACAAACCTAAATTTTCATTTCCATTAAGAATAAAACCCAAGTAGAATTTTCTCAAATAGTTTAAAAATACAACCAAATGAGGACAGCAGTTCCTCTAATAAGTTGTTTCATTCAAAATATTTTACTGTAACATTAGTGGGGGTGGGGACTTCTTATGTTGAACAGAGTAATATTACTCAGGTATCTGGGATGCATTGGATCGACCTTCTTGTGGTGCATCCCGTGAGTACCCATTCATTGGGGAAACTGACAATCCTTCCTAGCCAACTGAATCCACATGGATCCCAGTCACTTTCAAAGCCAGCAACAAGCAGCTCCTGACAGCTTTCAACCTGACCTGTTGACTGGCTACGGAAGAAGGGCAAACGCAAGAAAAAGAAGAAGAAGAAGGAGAAGAAGGAGAAGGAGGAGAAGGAGGAGAAGGAGGAGAAGGAGGAGAAGGAGGAGAAGGAGGAGAAGGAGGAGAAGGAGGAGAAGGAGGAGAAGGAGGAGAAGGAGGAGAAGGAGGAGAAGGAGGAGAAGGAGGAGGAGAAGGAGAAGGAGAAGGAGAAGGAGAAGGAGAAGGAGAAGAAGAAGAAGAAGAAGAAGAAGAAGAAGAAGAAGAAGAAGAAGAAGAACAACCTTTTGCAACAACTATGCACTGATATAGACTTGGGTCTTGAAATATCAACACCTGCTAACTTCACAAACACTAAGATCTAGCAAACAGAGGATCATCAGCACCAACTGTGAAGTACTCTTGCTAAAAAATGAACCTTGATTTGCAACAGGGTGGAAACATACACACACAAAAGAAATAAAGGCAGGAAAATTTAGTCTTTGGAAGACAATCTTTAATAAACAAATGACAATAAAGATGGTTATGATATGGTTAAAGAAGGAAAGTAAAGTGACAGAAGAAGCCAACAATTTAAAAGTGATCAAACCAGCTTATCAATCACAATTTTTACTTCAATATTAAAACAAGTACACTATAAATACCAAAGTTACATTTCCATTTAGTTTATCTCTTTTTTTTTTTCCTCTAGGATTATCACTGACGTTCAGTGGTTGTACAACTTTACAGTTCAATAAAGTTCTTAGAGAAGCTGTTACCAAATACAGCAATGGCAACAGTTTTTGATTAGCAAAAATACTGTGATTACCTCATCATATGTGTATCTGTAGTCAGCTTTCTTTGACTTAAGGTCCCATAAGACCACGGTTCCAGATTCAAATCCAATCAGAAGCTGTAACAAAGAAATTCCACATTACCTAAGAATATCATTATGTAAGATGTTTATATGTTGACTGTAAAGATAATTATCATCCGTCAGCTTCGAGCATAAAATTATAAACATCTATACTTCTAATAATGAGTCACATGAATGGCAAATGAGTATACTGCTATTACTGACTTGGAACTCAAACATATCATACAAAGAATTTCTGTGAAGAAAACAATACCATTCTGAAGTCTTGAATATACATTCTTATTCAATGTTAAGTTGTTAATAATAATAATAATTTGTAGTTTTATGCTTTGAAATCTGCAAAGTTCCTGATGCAAATGATCATCAAGCAATCTCATTTGTCCATCTATATATTAACTCAAAACTATATAACGCCTAGATTTTTCAGGAGATTTGGATTCAATTCCAGTGCCCACATCATCATTCATCTACTCTACAAGAACCTCAAAATAATGTGTACCAAGGTAAACTCATCATTTCCATCTCTCTTTTCTCAGGTACACCATGTTTCAGTGTCCTTCACAACACTCTTTATCTCAACAGTCATTAAGTTAATTCGGCAAACTCCTGGGGATCATCCTTACCTCTAAGTCATTTCCCTGTCAATGGAAATCAACTAATTCTAACAATTCAGGTTAATATATCTCTGTCTTACTTTCTTCTACATCTACTAACCTTCACCCTGGTCTGATACTTAAAAATCTCTTTGCTGATGCCCCAAAATGATACGGCCTAACCTATCAGAACTGCCAGGATCTGATCTCATGCCCACCACAACCCTTCACACACCCCTTATCCAATACATACACTTGCGTATACTTTTCAATTTGTGTTCTTCTTTTTTTTGCCGCCAAGCCTTTAGACTGAACATCTCCCTACCTGGAACATGCCATTAGAATGCCATCATCTTTGTCTAAAAAAAATCCCACTAATCCTTCAGATGTCATTTTAGTTATCACTTCTTCCACCAACCCTTTTTTTCTTTTTCCTTATATGATGTTTTGTTTGTTTGTCTGTCTGTTTTTGTTATCTCCAAGGCTTCAACCACATCGTACTTTTTTTCAGAGACAGAGAGAGGTTGGGGTCCTTATTTGAAATTCCTTGTAGACTACAGCACTAGTCTAGCTGGTTTTCACCTTAGTCAGTATTGTACTTCTAATATATAAACACAGGACAAATATGCTATAAATAACAAATTTTTGTGAATAAATAAATTCCTAAATAGAATGTATGTTCTGCCCCATAACTGTCACTGCCTACCCAACCTCTTAAAAAAAAAATTATTTTCCCTTTTCTTGCCCTTGTTTTTTATTGTTATTGTAGTTATTATTGTTGCTGTTATTGATGTCATCATTGTTAGATAAGATAGAGAAATAGAGAGAGGAGGGGAAGACAGAGAGGGAGAGAGAAAGATAGACACCTGCAGACCTGCTTCACTGCCTGTGCAGAGGCTCCCCTGCAGGTGGGGAGCTGGGGGCTCAAACCAGGATCCTTATTCTGGTCCTTGTGCTTTGCACCACATGTGCTTAACCCGCTGCGCTACCGCCTGACTCCCCTACCCAATCTCTATTGCCAACTACTACTATCCATGGCTGTTTCCGCATCTCATTGTCCCCTATGCTGGAAATCTCTTCTGTTCAGTAAGCATTCCTATTTTTTTAGTCTCAATTTAATATTGCTTCCTTCAGTAAGTCTACTCAATTCATTTAGAGAAAAAGGCCTATCCTATACCAGTACATACACTGTCATACATACATATATATATATATATATATATATATATATAGTTAATATGCTGCCTAATCCATATTAGATAAATTTTTTAATAGATACACAAATGACTAATATATAGTCTGTCATTGTTTGTAATATTAATATAGAAACAACGTTCAGAGCAGATCCATTATTTCTGTGAAATAGCAATTTAGTGAATTTCAGACTACAAGAACATCCAGAGGGATGTCACTAAAGCTAACACAGTAGATTTTTCCCACCTTAATCGTAAGTATAGCTATTTTCCTAACCCAAACTCTTCGTTCCTAGAAAATTTAAGATGTATGTTCCTTCTAGGAAAAAAAAACAGTATTTATTCATTTCCTTCACATTTTCCTAGTTCTTCCAAATAAACTGGATAGGTACATTTTCAGACGCGTGAATAAAAACAAAACTTAAGAAAAAAAAAAAGATGAAAGAGGAAAATATGAAAACTAACTTAAAGCACAAATTGCAATTCAGTACTTTTATACTGACTTGAGAAGTGTCTGCTACTACAGCCATCACATTCACTACTAGGTCTATAACTACCACCCCCAACTGCCCACCTGTATGGTTCCCTATGATTGCTGTCAATTACTATGATTTTCAAAATTATTATACTTCCTCCCACCAGAGTTAGCACTACCACAGTGTACACCTTTATTGTAAGGAATCATTATAACACTCACATCCATAACCTTGGTCTTCATAGTTAATAGAAAAAGGACTACAGTTCTTAGCAGGAGAGAGAATGAAGAGTTGTAAGAAAGCTGCAGTTTACACAATTTACTTTGAGATAGTAGTCCCAAATCCATTAGAGGAACTAAAAATTACTATACTGTGTCCTTGGGGAGGGAATGAATGAAAATGGCAGTGAAGTTATTAAGGATAAAAAGGACAACTATGGTATGCTTTCACTCATATATGGAATATAGAAAATTGAAAAACATGAACTTGAAACAAAATACACGCACACGCACACATACAGTTAACCCTTATCTTTCCTTTGGGAGAACTATGGTGGTTACTATTGGATGGTGGTGGGGGTACAGTGGCAGGGGGGAATAGTGGGAATGGTGTAGAGTTATACCCGTTATCTTATAATCTTATAAATCACTAATTAATTTTTAAAAGAAAAAAATCTGCCATAGATGGACTGAGATAAAGCATGGAGATCTGAAGTACGAAATCCTGAGTTGGATCTGTGGCACTGTACGCGCCAGAATGATGCCCTGATTCATTCTCATTCTCATTCTCTCTCTCTCTCTCTCTCCTTAATAATTTTATTAAAAATTTTTCACATGAGGAATAATGATCCAGTTAGAAAAGTTGCTGAGGTTTCAATAGGAAACCTTTCTTACTCAAAACTGTCATAGCCAGAGTTAAGATAAAGTCCACTTACTGATGAATGCCATGTAGAGTCAATTAGATATATATTCCTGAGGTCTTTACTTGGTACAGATCTTTCTTTTTCTTTTCAATACATCAGGTACACTGCCATGCCATTATGGTACTGATACCAGGAATAAAAACAAAACAAAACAAACAACAAAAAAAAACTAAGGAATATTTAACTTTAAAAAAATATCAAAACCAGAAGAATAGCTTTTGTCAGGATTGTCAGAAAATCAGGAAAACACTCTGAATAAAACAAAAAAAAAATAATAATTCTTCATTGTATCTATTAAATCTTATTTTTAGGTCTTTAAAAGTGAAACTTATTCTAATTCTTTCACCTGCTCTTAATAATATAAAATTAATTAAGAACATATGATATACAGCCTTTGCTTTGCAAGATAAATACATCCATACTAAAATTTGTGAATTTAACAACAACAAAAAAAAAAACATTTCTTAAAAAAAGTTCTACCTTTCCTTCATCCATTGGATTATCACTTATATGAACAACAGGTCCTGGGTGAGATTTAGATGACCTAGAAAAGAAAAAAAAATAAGGTTCCTGTCAATTGAAATTTCAATGCAATTAAATATTTCTTGCAGTAAGAATAATTAAAGGAAAATGTTTGTTTCCACATGATGAAAACATTTCAATAAGTGACCAATACTATATGCATCATCCTTAGTAGGGATAAAATCAATTATACAGTTTTGTGTTGCTATCAGTGAGCAAAATTTACAATTAAATTTATAATTAAATACGATTACTGTATTACAAGTAATCTTCAATTTAGTATTTTAGAATATAGAACCCATTATTATAGAATTCTCAGTTAATGTTTTAAAATAAAATATTTTCTAGACTATGAATATCTTATTTTACTCAAATCCAATCTCCAATTGGGATGTCTCATTCGGTTTCATAATTCACATCAAAAGTACTTTAAAATTCTATTATTATTTTTTTTTAAAAAAGCAACAAGAATAATTCTACTACAACAACTTTTCAGAGAAAACAGTCATACCACTAAACATATGACAGAACAGAAACTTAATCTAGTAGGAATAAGTTTCTCTCAACTCCTAAACAGAGGGTTGAAAGATGAGTCTACTTCATAAAAGTTATTTGTGAGCTCATATAGGTACCTGCACCAGACCTCTTCCTTGGCAGATAAAGGCCACATCTCATAAGAAAAGACTGAGAGAGGAAAATAACATCCCTGCCTGTCACAAGAAGGAAAACCAGACTGAATACAATAGCACAACTACATCAGCACTACCTAGAGAACATGCCACAGGGTGGGAGTACAGCATAACGGTTATGCAAAGAGGCTCCAGAGTCCCTATTCAATCCCCACACCACCATAAACCAGAGCTGAGTAGTGCTCTGGGAAAGATAGATAGAAAGAAAAAGAAAGAAAGAAAGAAAGAAAGAAAGAAAGAAAGAAAGAAAGAGAGAGAGAGAGAGAGAGAGAGAAAGAGAGAGAAAGGGAGGGAGGGAGGAAGGGAGGAAAGGAGGAAGGGAAAGAAAGAGGGAAAGAGACAAAGAGAGAGAGAGAGACAGAGAAAGAAAGGAAGATAGGAAGAAAGAAAAAAGAAACAAAGAAAGAAACAAAGAAACAAAGAAAGAGGAAGAAAGAAAAGAAAAAGTAAACATAATGGAATATGCGACAAATGTATCCTTATGTCAAAGAAATGTAATTTTCATAAAAATGCAACAATACAAAACCAATGGTTAAAAATAAATGTGCAGTGTGAAGAACAATTCCTGCCAATGTCCTCAAATTTTTAATTTTATATATAAATATTATAATAAAAAAAACTTTGTAGCAAAAGGAAAAAAGACAGTAACAATGTTCTAAGTGTAAAATTTAACCCTAAAGATTCCTAGGGTTCCCGTGGCTTAACTAAGATTTTGTTGTTATTGTTAAATGAACACAAACATTATTCTATCAACACTAAGAAAAATAACTACCAAATTAATTCTGTAATATCAGCAGTAGCAAGTATTTACATTGTATGTGTTAACAAGTAAAATCAAGTCAAGGATTAAATCAGTGTTTTCCAACGTTGATGGCAACCCATCAGTGGATTGTGGAATCAGTTTACTGGGGCACGAGCTGCATTTAAAAGAATAATAAGTGGAAGGTAAAAGAACAGAAAAACTGAATGCTTTGTTTTCATTAAATTTATGCTACCATTTGCACATGAGAACAAATGCATGTATAAATACAATGATCCCTATATGAATATATATATACATATATATATATAATACAAAATGCATGTAAATTTGCAAACCGACCATAGGATGTTACATTAAAAGAATAAGTCTGTACTTAACAGTAAGAATGTCTGATATACATTTTGTACTAATTTACTGATTAGTTATTACATAATATTACAGAAGTTACTGTTACATAAGATATGCAATATCTGTTCCAACTCACAGTTCAATGGCTTTATTCCACATAATGACATAGCCTGAGAGAGTGAAGGCCTCCACATTAACAATATGTATATTGCCTCGCTCAGTGCCCACATAAAGCCACTTACTCTGGAAAGGCAGATGGCAAAAGGTAATCCTACAAGAAAAAAAAATACATCTTCAAATTTAGGAAGACGTCTGGTAAATTTTATGGAGTACATCAAAAGATTAATCATGATATATACAATTTAAGAAGAGCAGAAATGATAGGCAGTTAGACTTATTTACTCACTGAGATCGATATGTTATGCAAATTCAATGTGTCAAACTTAGGGCCTTATGGTAACAGACAGCATGGTATGACAGACGATACATTTTGAATTTAGTATATACATCAGATATGTCTATCTCAGACACTAACCTAGAACACACCACACCACGTAACCAGTAAACCAAAAACCATAAGCTTACACTATGCCTAAATTCGAGTAGTCCTCAGTAATTATCAAAGATATTTAAACAACTCAGATATTGTGTTTACTATTCCTTGTAGGTTAAGTGCTCCTCCTGCTCATATTTTCCTTCTGCCAAAGATATAGTTCAAATTCCAGCTCATTCATCTGACATCACTGTACTTTATATCTTTAGCAGGTCTGTTTGTAAGAGGGGGCATCTAACTTCTTCACAAAATTGTGTATCTCTAGAAGAGCAGACATCTTCTATACTCAGATGTAGACCACATGTACTGGAACTATCTCCACTTATGCCCTGGTGATAGGAAAAATTATAATAGTACACATGCACATATTAAACACATATAATCCCAACATTTATATTAGCTTCAAGTGCTTGAGATATATATATATATATATATATATATATATATATATATATATTGCAAAAACAGTTACCATGATAAACTTAGTTAACAGATACCACCAGGCAGTCACAAATTTTCTTATGAGAACTTGCAAACATCATAGCAGCAGTTAATTATTAGTAGCTTATGGTTTCTTTACAAATTAAATATACACCACCAAATGATCAACTCGTTCCATTCCTACATATTTATTCAAGAGGAAGGGAAGCATATGTCTAAGTGAAATCTGTACACAAAAGGCTTGGCAGGTTCATAACAGCCTGAACCTGGAACCAATCTAAATGTCCATCAACAATCTATGGACAAGCAAATTGTCACATCCTTGGAAAATTACTCAGCAGTAAAGAGGAACAGACAGGCAACAACACTGATGAATCTCAAAAGTCTTCATAATCATGAGAGAAGCTGAACAAAAATGAAATATTGGGTGACCTGTTCACATCCAAGTTACATGTAATCACAAAGTGCGAACTCGTCAAGTGCAACAGAAAGCTCATCAAAGCTCAGAGTGGAGGCTAATGACAGAAGAGGGGAGGGATTACCACAAGGAAACACTCAGAGGTGATGAGTAGGTGTGTCACCTTGATGGTGGCGATGGTTTCACGGATATATATGTAAATGCCAAGACATATCAAATTGTACACTTCGAAAACATTAAGTTATTCTATGGTAATTATTCCTCAAAAAAGCTGTCCTACAATTTTTGTCTTTAGAGATGTACAAAAGTACGTAGTTGCTCTGATTAATATGGAGGCTCTGAAATGATGCCTAGACTTCACTTCCAGCTGTCTCTCACAAGAAATCATGGTAATTCCTTAAATAGAGCCTGCCACAGTTCAATACCTGTTAGCTAGTTATCAATAGTATTAAAGTTAATGGGTAGTCTATTAGTCAGAAGTCAAGGAACTACATGAACTACAGAAGTTAACTACATGAGATAAATAAATACATTTTTGTAAAAAGTTACATTTAATCTATTGTATTTATTATCTTATACTTAATTTTAACGTTAAGATTTACTTAGACAGAATGATTTAAATATACCTAGAAAAATTTTCGATTTATTTCCTTAATGGAACCATTACATCACCCTAACTTCCTTGGACAGAATACCTCACCAATGTGTCCTGGAACCCTATATCCCTAGGGCCCTGGCCCACTGGGGAAAGATATAAACAGGCTGGGGTATGAACTGACCTGTCAACACCCACATCCAGCAGAGAAGCAATTACAAAAGCCAAACCTTCCACCTTCTGCACCCCATAAAGAATTTTGGTCCATACTCCCAGAGGGATAAAGAATAGGGAAGCTTCCAATGGGAAGACAGAGAGGGAGAAAGACAGACAGACTACCTGCAGACCTGCTTCACCACCTGTGAAGTGACTTCCCTGCAGGTGGGGAGCCAGGGGCTTGAACTGGGATCCTTCCACCGGTCCTTGGGCTTTGTGCTACGTGTGCTTAGCCCGCAGCGCCACCGCCCGGTTCCCCTTGTTTCCTCTTCTAATAGTTCTTATATTTAATATTTTCTACCAGTCTAGTAATGAACCTTGAACTTTCAGAATACACAGTTAGTTTCTTAACACAGTCTTTTAAAAAGAGTGAATATTTGGGACAAAAGGTGTGGCATTTAAGAGATATATTTTATTAGGTTTATCACTGCTTACAAAGATATTTTTAATTCAACTAAATATGTCTCTAGTTTCATGATCATCCTCAAGATATTTTAGTTCCAGTCAAATCTTTGATCATTACTTATCTCTCCAATACTCTGTACTCTCCTATCAACTCCAAATAAAATAAAATAAAAACCTCTGGCTAAAATATCCATTCTCTGCTTTATCTTATTACTGTCCCTTTAGTCATATTCTTCCCACTGCTCTAACTTGTCTGTAATTTTAAGCAAATAAAAATAACTGAAAAACAGGTAGAGAAAGAGTAGAGATGACAATCAACCTCAAAACCTATTAAAAAAACAGATAAAAATAAAGTTAATAAATCCACAACTATTTTACCTAAAAGACAAATACGCTTTCTGACAAACCACTTTATTAGAAGTATAAAATATGAAGTGAGAGAGCTAATAGCAAAAGCTGAAATGAATACAAGTACTGAAAGCAGATACACAAGGAAAAAAAAAAATCCCTAAAGGATCAATAACCATGAATGATAGTGAATGTGTTTAAGAATTAAGAGATAGCACGCCTGATACAACACATACTTCATCATGTGTGAAAATCCAGGTCTAAGCCCTGAGCCACCACATGGGAACAACATATAAACTGCTCTACAAATCTTCAAAGAAGAAATACAAAGGGCCAACAGACATATGAAAAAAAAAATGCTCAGAGTCACTGAAGATCAGGGTAAAGTAAACAAAAACAACAATGGGATACCACTTTACACTTCTGAGAATGCCATACATTAGGAAAGACAGAAACACCAACTGCTGGAGAGGCTGTGGGGAAAAGGAATCTCTTACACTGCTGGTGGGAATGTAAATTGGTCCACCCCCCATGGAAAACCATCTGGAGACTCAGGCGCACTCCCAGAGGTGGCCCTACTGTATGGCCCAGCTATCCCTCTCCTAGGGATTTACCCAGGGAAAACAAAGACCTATGTGCACAGCTAATGTTTTTGTTATGAACCAATGTTCATAGCCACAGTTTTTAATACCCCAGTAGTGTTGGGAGTCCTAGTCATTAGGCAATTTAAAAAAAACTTAGAGATACAATTTGGAAGCCAAAAAGTAAAACTCTATTTGCCAAATGACAATGATAATACATACAGTTTCCTGGAAAACCTATTAATAAATAATACAGTAAAGTGACAGGTGAAGTCTCTTACATTTTTCTACGTAGGTAATGAACTACAAGAGAAGGAAATTTTGAAAATCTAGTTCACAATCCCACCAAAAAGAAGTACCTTATGATAAATTTAGTAAACAAGAGGATTTATGCACAGAAAATAAGCTGTTATAAGGAATAGAGTAAGACACAAGGAAGTGGAGAGAGAGTCTATGTTTTGGGACCTAAAGAATTAACATTAACAAATGACCACCTACCCCATAGACTGCACAGATTCAAAGCAACATTATCAAAATTCCGATGGCATCCTTTAAAGAAATAACACAAATGATGGTGAAATTTCTTTGGAACCACAAAAAGATTTCAAACCATCAAAACAATACTGATAGATTAGGGGGAGAAAGAAAAAAAAAAAAAAAAAAAGAATGGCATTCCACACCCTTGGTTTCAAATTACACTACAAAGTTGCAGTAATCAAAGCAGTGATATTAGAATAGAAATACACACAAAGATCCATGGAGTAGGCCGTAAATCCTCACACATTTGGCCTTTACTCGTTATAGTCTCCCTTGTCTATATGTATGTGCTGACTCCCTGCAGAGCAGTTACTGACTCTCCTTCCATGGCTACATCCCATGCATCTTTAAAGTCTCCATAATATCTCTCTCCTAGGTTTTCCTGTGAGGTTGACACCTATTTCGTATTATCTCACATTCTCTTTTTGTATAACCCTGATGCCAAAATTGATAATAGGAAAACTTTATATCCTAATCTCATTTACAAACTGAAGTCGAAAACCTCAATGCTATGTTAACTATGTCTAGCAGTACATAAAAGAAGTGTTAACTAAAAACTTCACAGGCATACAAGAATGCTTACTATGAGGAAATTTATTAATGTTAAGTCCACATGATAATCCAAACAAATTGCAAAGGCATTTAAACAGATTGAACCTTCATAATTGATAACTGTTGAGGAAAAATGTATATTAAACCAGTATTCTGGGGCTGGGTGGTGGCACACCTGATTGATTGCTCAGGTTACAGCGTGCAAGGACCTGGGTTCGAGCCTCCAGTCCCCACCTGCGGGGGAAAAGCTTTGCAAGTGGTGAAGCAGTGTTGCAGGTGTCTCTCTGTCTCTCGCCTTCTCTATTACCCCCCCTTCCCTCTCAACGTCTGGCTGTCTCTATCCAGTAAATAAATAAAGATAGTTAAAAACAAAAACACTAATAATCCACATTATGTTTAAGAAGTAAACCCTGGAAGTAATGATATTAACATTAGAATTAAAAATATATATTTCCTATCAGCAGCAGCATTACACAATATTCTGGAAATTACTGCTAACACAGCAATGCAGGAAAGAGAAAAATCTTCATATTCAAATACCTGTCAAGTTATTACACATATAAATTTGCTGCACTTCTCTGGCATACAAGTTTAGTAAAAAGAAATTTATAGCTCACAGCTCTTTATTCTCCCATCTCACTCTTTTCTGAAGAAAAATAAAAAATAAAAACAAACCATTAAAATCTTGCAGTAGACCATGGAACAAATCATACTCCAAGGATAATCCAACAATGATATAGTTTTGTGACTATTAGTGGGAAGAATAAAAACTAAATATAGAATTGGCTTGAAACGTACATCTTTTTTTCCTGTTTGAAGACTCTCCCTCTTAGAAGCTATCTCCCCATAGAGTCATGACTTCTAGACAAGTGTGCTTTCCCTCTGCCTCTGCAAAGCCATCAAGGCAGCAATCAGTCAACATTTTCTAAGTGTTTAATAGACTTGAGGCATAATTATGAGGCATAATTATTACAGCTCTATGATATACCATGATAAAGCCAATAGTTTCCATTCCATTTGAGCATATAATTCAGAAACTTAGGCAGAAACAATAAGAATGCCATGTGTTATTTTAGGTAGAGTATCAGAGTATGAGGCAGGGCCAGAGAGGGAGTTCACTGGGCAGGGTGCATATCTTGCAGCACAATCTCCAGCCCCAGCACCACACAGAAGGTGGCAGACACTGTGGCACTGGAGGGAGCTCAGGTGCTATCGTGTTTCTCCCTCGCTGTCCTGCTATCTGACAGGGAAAAGAAACATAGCCCAGGGAGTCGGGTGGTAGCCCAGCAAGTAAGCACAGCAAGTAAGCACAGGCAGAGCAAAACACAAGGACCAGCGTAAGGATCCCGGTTCCCCACCTGCAGAAGAGTCGCTTCACAGGCGGTGAAACAGGTCTATAAATAAAGATAATAATAAATAAATAATTAAAAAAAAAAAAAGAAGAGTCAGATCTTCCAAGACCTTTCAGGGAATGCAAATTGTTGAAAAGTTTCAATTATTTTGAAGGCAGTGAAAATTATAGTGGACACTGGCTATTTATCAACATTAATCAATCTCTCAGACTATTCCCTCCTAACATTTCTCTGGTGCTCATTTGAGTATTTATATCCTCTCCAGATTATCTATGTATTTCGGAGGAGTTTAAACCCAAATCAGTTTCAAAGATAAGCCAATCCACAGTCCAGAAGATAGTGCAGTGGGTAAAATATTGGACTCTTCAGCATGAAGTTCTGAGTGCATGTACAAAAGTAATGTCTGGTTCATATATTCATTCTCTTTCTCTCTCTCTCTCTCCCCCTCTCCTTCTCTCCCTCCCTTCTTCCCTCCTTCCTTCAATCTATTTCTGTCATTAATAATTGTAAAAAAGAGAAAAAAGGGGGGGGGGCAAAAGATAAGCCAATGCATCCAAGGTATCCAAGGTTTGAATCTCAATTACATCTCCGAAATGTCTTCACAGTAGCACCTTGCTTAGAACTGAGTGAATAATTAGAAAGTGGAAATCAAGAGGCAGAAGTCTTGAGGGTCACCTGAGAATTTTGCCTCTACTAGTCTACCCTACACCCCTTAAGACTCATTTTCCTCCCAAATGCAAAAGACCCACTGTCACTTTGAGAACCAATGGCATCAAATCCCAACTCTCACCACCTGAATTTGTTGACGATGAAGGTTCTGAGTATACCACACTAAGCTTATCTCCCAGTAGCCCCAGCTGGTTAATGGTTCCTGACAATTTTAAAGTCAAGTTGAGCAAGCACTGGGTTTTCTTTTTTTTTTTTTTAATTTTTCTTTATTATCTTTATTACATAGACACAGCCAGAAATCGGGAGGGAAGTGAGTGATAGAGAAGGAAAAAGACAGAGAAACACTTGCAGTACTGCTTCACCACTTGCAAAGCTTTCCCCCTGCAGGTGGGGACCAAGGGCTCAACCTGGGTCCTTGCACATTGTAACATGGGCGCTCAACCCAGTGTGCCATCACCCAACCCCTGGGTTTTCTTTAATTAGGTTCAAGGCCAGGGAATAAGCTCATAGTTCCACAGTTTTAATTACTCTTTCCTCATGAAAGGTACGTGTTTGCAGCTGGCTTTTAATCATCTAGTTTCTGACTATAGTCTCCTTTCACTATAAATTCTCTGTCCCTTTCAAGCCCAAGATGGCAAGCCTGAGATTACTGAAGGGGACAGTGAAAGAGGAATGAGAGGGAATGGGGATTTAATGTCCGACGGTGAAGGGAGATGATACAGCCCAAGTCATAAATTACTGAGTCATGCCAATTAGATCTTCAAATGTATTTGGATTAATTCTGTTTAATGCTTCTAAGTAACAAAATCTACATTTTGGTTAGGTAACAATTCCACTAATTCTGTTTCTGTAGGCCAAATGTCCAGCCCATGATGACTCGTTTCTCTACCCACATCTCACAGAGCTGAGACCTAGTGTCAGTCAGGCTACATGCCTCTGCACTTTTCTGGAGATTGGAGGGGAAATCAGCATTCACCAAGGTTGCCCTTACTTAGTAGAATTCAGCTCTTTGTGGTTGTAGGGTTGGATTTCTTCTGCCATTAAAAACCTCACATATTCCAAACTGCCTGCCAGGAAGAGTCCAATCCCTCTTAATGGCTCGACTGATTAAGTCAGGACTATTTGGGAAAAAAATCTCCCCATCTTAAGGTCACCTAATTGGAACCTCAATTACATCTATAAAATGCCTTCACCTTTGTGCTTGTTTAAGGTATGTGGGATCCAAAACCATGGACACTTGGAAGTTTGGCTTGGCTGCCATGTTGCGGCATAAAATTAAATGATGACTATCTGGTATTGACTGGCTGATGACTTGGGCCTGAGAAGTGAAATAAGAGAACTACATTTCCCAAGAACCTCTGAGTGACCTGTGACCTGACAAAGCCATGCCAACCTTTACCTCTACGAATCACAAAGCAGCACACAGATGTGAACTGGACAATCTCAGGGACTATTCAGAGCTTTAAACTACTGACAGATAGTTGGTCATACTTGCCCTCTCTGTCTGTCTGCACTGCTACAAACTTGGCATCAGAGTCAGGGATGACTGGTGAGGTATTTTTGTCCACGGTCCTCTATGTCTTTTTGCTTATTCTTCATGTCAATTTCTAAATAAGTCTCAGATTCCACTGTAACAGAGGAAGAAGTAACTAAAAGTCACTAAGGAACTCTATTTTGCATCTACTATTGTTAAAAAGGAACTCCAGTTAGCATCTGTTACTGTCCATCGTAGACCAAGCATTAAGGGAGAAGTCAGTCTCTGGCAGTCTAATACACAATTTGTCTGAGCCAGTATTACATTAATACAGTTAGAGGAACTGCATAAGCCCTGACTCTACATAAAATGAATGTATTTGACTTTCTTGCCTTAACCAATATATATATATATATATACATATATATATATATATAGCATTGTTCACTATTTTATCTTTTTTCTTTGTTTGCCTCCAGGGTAATCACTGGGGCTCAGTGCTTGCACTACGAATCCACTGCTCTGGGTGATAATTTTTTCCTGGTTTTTGTTGTTGTTGTTTGTTTGTTTGTTTTGATAAGACAAAGAGAAATTGAGAGCAATGGGGGGAAAAGAGGGAGAGAGGGAGAAAGAAAGATAGATACCCGCAACCTGATTCACTATCTGTAAAGTGACCACCTGCAGGTGAGGAGCCAGGGGCTTGAACCGGGATCCTTACCGAGGTCTTTGTGCTTCCTGCTATCCGCATTTAACCCTGTGCACCACCACCCAACAACCCCCCTCCACTACTTTATCTTTATTATTTTTTCACCAGGTTTAACTACTATACAGACACACACACACACACACACACACACACACACACACAATTAGCCTTACTTTTTTATATATATATAATGCCTCCCTTTCTTCTAAATACCACCTGGGACCGCAACAAGACAGGACTAGATCTACTTTGAGAACCCATCAAATCACAAGAGCATCTGGAGATCACAACTCTGCCCAGACCTCCAGCTCTACCCAGTTGAGAAACTTCTCTAAAGAACAAAGACTATCAAAGATCACCTGAGACTGCAACAAGACAAGACTGGGACTACTTTGGGAACCCACCAAGTCACCAGTGAGTGAAAACAAGTGTGGCTTGTGGACAGAGTGGAGCCTAAGGAGGGATTCCTGGGGCTAAAGCCCATATCTACTCCTGAGCTGCTGGTATCGGTCTGGCAGTTTGCCAATTGAGGAGCCACCTCCAGTCTGTTTTACCAACAAAAAAGTCTGCTGAAGGGAGGAGAGGACTCCCCTGACTCACCAAATCCAACTCCATTGCTACTGCCCTCAGAGGCTGGAGCAACAGGGGGGGGCCCTGTGCTGACCTGAGGGAACAGATGACTGACCATGAAACTCAGGAGAAGAGCTACACCTCGGTGGTCTAGCGGTGGGGCTGTATAGGAGGAGCCTTTCCACAGTGTTCTCCTGATGAGAACATGGTGAATAATTGCCTCAGAACCTACAGGCTATTAACTGGACTTGTTTAGAAACTCACAGTGCTGCCTGGCTTGGCAGAGAAGCTGATTGAGCCTGGAGCTTTGAATCCTTGGGGTGTGAGTCTCTTTGCATAACCATTGTGCTATCTCTCCCCCACCCTGCTTTATCTCTTGATCAGGAGTGAGTGATTAAGCTAAAAAAAAAAAACAAAACCCCTACTTATAGGTAAAAAGCCCTCAGGCTCCCACAGCCTACAGGGAAGAAAAAGAACTAAAGAGGCTTTAACAGCCACTGTCCTTCAACTCAGGGATTGAGAACATTGAAACAACTCTTAATTTCCACAACTGTGAACTTTTTAAGTACCTTACTTAGGCACAAGCCAATCCAGGCAAGAGTGATCAGTGGACTGAAAAGTACTGAGAGAAGGAACTCATAACACACTACAATAATGGTTAGATCTAGAAGAAACACTGGAAAAATGAACCAGGCCAAAAGTTCAGCTAGAAGCCCCCCAAAGGTAAAAACAGAAGAATGAGATCAACATCCAAATGCTAGCTGAGAAATTAGTCACAGAAGCAAGGAAAGAGTTTGAAAGAAATGTCACAAGAAATGCAGTAACAATAATATTTATGCCTCTTTCCCGTATTAGGGAGCTACTCTCTTCCCTGATCCAGCTTTCTGGTCCTTTTTCCAATAACTTGGATCCACCTGCATATCAGATTTCAAGCTCAGGGGAAAAAAGAAAAAAAGAAAAAGAAAACTAGTACAGCCACAGGCCCTTTGGAAGATAACTAAACTATGCCTAGTAGCTGTCTACAAAATGGAGGACATCTCAACTCTTCATCTGCACTATTCCAGCCTTTAGGTCCATGATTGGTCAACAATTTGTTTGGCTTTGTATGTTAACTCTCTTTTCAACCACCAGGTTCCATTATGCTAGCACGATACTGACCAGACTTCCCTGGACAGACAACCCCACCAATGTGTCCTAGAGCTCTGCTTCCCCAGAGCCCTTCCCCATTAGGGAAAGAGAGAGGCAGACTGGGAGTATGGATCAACCTGTCAACGCCCATGTTCAGCGGGGAAGCAATTACAGAAGCCAGACCTTCCACCTTCTGCATCCCACAATGACCATACTCCCAGAGGGTTAAAGAATAGGAAAGCTATCAGAGAAGGGGATGGGATATGCAGTTCTGGTGGTGGAAACTGTGTGGAATTGTACCCCTCTTATCCTATAGTTTTGTCAATGTTTCTTTTTTATAAATAAAAAAAAACAAAAAATAAAAAATAATTAAAAAATGCAGAAACAAACAATGAGACTGAAAGAAAGTACTACCTCAAAGCAATTAGAGAGCTGAACGCTGAAATAGCTAAGAACACAAGTAGCTGAATGAGCTAATACAGTATTAGAACAGGGTAACAGAATAGTTGAGCTACAGAAAACAACAAAGGGGAGAGAGAATAGAATAAATGAGGCAGAAAACAGAATTAGCAAGACTGAGGATGAATTAGAGAAAACTAAAAAAGAAGAAATCTCAGAAAGAGATTAAGAGATACTGAAAACAACCGAGACATATAAATGCACTATAAAGTCCCAGTGCAAGTAAACCAGTAGTCACTTTGAATGTCTGTCCCAAATTCCTTGTAAGACAATTTAATTAATTAATTATTTATTTATTCCCTTTTGTTGCCCTTGTTTTATTGTTGTAGTTATTCTTGTTGTTGTAGTTGTTGGATAGGACAGAGAGAGAGATGAGGAAGTCAGAGAAGGGGAGAGAAAGATAGACACCTGCAGACCAGCTTCACCACTTGTGAAGTGACTACCCTGAAGGTGGGGAGCCAGGGGTTCGAACCAGTATCCTTATGCAGGTCCTTGCACTGAGAATTTAATTATTATGAATAATTTAATTCAAATAAATTACTCAAAAATTCCTGATCATCTCTCCTTTTACAGGCTCAGGGTTCTCAAATTGTAATTGTCTTTCTTTTAAACACCAAGAAGTTCTTTATAAGGTTTACTTCAGGATATGGTTCCTACACTTAGAATTCTTGAAGTGACCTATAATTTCCACACCACATCCAAATTCTCTTTGTAGAGTAGAATTAGGCTCACCTCAGTAAACCCAGTCTGTCTGTCTTCCAAGATATTTGTCTCTCATTCCATCCCTGTGTTCTAGACCTAAATCTGACCCCATCAAATATCTTTCATTTCTAAAGCATAGACACTTTGATTTAGCTGCTTTCAAAGAATTTCACTGATCATGTAACTACTACAGAAACTGCAATTCTAAGTCTCTAATTTGTTCTAATATTATGATCTTTTTCTTGCTAAATATGTGCAATGAATTAATTCAAGATCTCTGTACACCTGTATGGATTTTTAAGGGCTGGTATCTAGCCAAAACTCCTTTAGTTATGCCCTGTTCCTGTGCATGCTGAGCAAATTAGAAAACTCATAAATATGCAAAACACAATATTTAGATAACATTACCACAAGAGTATAATGGGATAAATTAGTTTTTGTTTCTACAATAGTTTATTTATGCTTAAACAGCAATCAGTTCATACAGGTGCCAACTCTCCCACTACTGCCTTGCTATCTAAATGGATACTCCTCCCCTTTTTTATTAAGAGAGCTCTGAACATTAATTTTTTCCTAGACAATACTTTTATCCCACCTCCATGTTAACTATCAAGCTCAAATTACTAAAGTCATGGACCCCGAGGAGCACAACTAAAATAGACTTCCTAGCTTCTATCCACCCTGAAATCTCTATTCTCATCTACTCTAGTCCTACCTACTATTTATTAAACATTTGTCCTGCCTCGTAATTTACTGCCTTTCAGACACCAGGTTTCAGATGCTGCTATGATTCCATCCTGAACTTCATGCAATATGTCCCAGAAACTCACCTCTCTAGAGCCCTACCCCACTAGGGAAAGACAGAAAAAGGCTGGGGAAATGGAGTGACCTGCCAATGCCCAAGTCCAGCAGAGAAGCGATTACAGAAACCAACACTCCTACCCTCTGCACCCCAAAAAGGATTTTGGTCCATACTCCCAAAGAAGAAATTTTTATAGGAAGATGTACTCAGAAGGCTCAGAAACCCAATTCCATTAGGACCCAGAGAAAGAAGAGAAAAAAAAAAAAACGGAGATATTTGTAAGTAGTTATAGGTGTAGGTACGTGTGACTTAGGGTGGAAGAGAAGACGGGACCATAAGAAATATGGGAAAGGGTAGTGGTGCACCTGGTTGAGTGCACATGCTTGAGTGTGAAAGGACCCAGGTTTGAGCCCCCGGTCCCCACCTGCAGAGGGAAAGCTTCACAAGTGGTGAAGCAGGGCTGCAAGTGTCTCTCTGTCTCTCTCCCCCTCTGTCACTCCCTTCCCTCTCCATTTCTGGCTGTCTCTATGTAATAAATAAAGATTAAAAAAGAAGAAATATGGGAAAATATATAGGTATATAAAGAGATAAACAAGTAATTATAGAAATGGTGGACAGTCAGTTGATGTCTGTGATCTTGGAAGAGCCACTGCAGTTTTCAATGGAAGGAATGAGGATGAGAAACTCTGGTGGTGGAAATGGTGTGGAATTGTACTCCTGTTATTTTGTAATTCTGTAAATCACACACACAAAAGAAAGCTTTGGACATTAACTTACTCCACAAGAAATTGTTAGGAGCAAATCTGATTATTAATGCATTCCATCATATTGTATTTCTGGAGCCGCGAGTTTCCAATGTATACATGCATGCTTATTTTACTCTCTAAACCAAACAGCTATGTCTATCTGTCCTCAAAATGAAAGAGTCCAAAACTGTTGCATTAGGGTACACTGCAAATCAGAAATCGAGAAAAATGTCTCTCTTGAAAAGAAAATTAATTTTAAAGAGGTAACTGAGATAAAAAAATAAGGTATGAATGTGACAGCCTTAATGTAACAAGACTGATACCCTTATGCAAAGAGAACATTAGAATACACACAGTGGGAGGAGCATGAGAAAAGAAGGGGAAAAGACAGCAATCTATAAGCCAAGGGGACTTGTAGCCTCCAGAACTGTGAAGAAACAGATTTTTGTTTTTCAACTCACTTAAACTATAGTTTGTATGGAAGTCTGCATAAAAACGTGCTTTCCCTTACCCATCAATATACAAACTGTAGGACAGGTGGTAGATGACTCAGCCCTTAAAATAATGACTTGAGCTAAGCGCAGGTGGCGCAAAGCACAAAGACCGGCATAAGGATCCTGGTTCGAACCCCGGCTCCCCACCTGCAGGGGAGTCGCTTCACAGGCGGTGAAGCAGGTCTGCAGGTGTCTGTCTTTCTCTCCTCCTCTCTGTCTTCCCCTCCTTTTCTCCATTTCTCTCTGTCCTATCCAACAACAACAACAATAATAACTACAACAATAAAACAACAAGGGCAACAAAAGGGAAAAAATAAATTAAATAAACATATAAAAAAGTAAAAAAATAATAATAATAATGACTTGATACATAAAAGTTGTAAATATATTTAATGTTGGAAGTGGGGGAGGGGTATCGGACATAACTGCTTTTCAGAATGGTCCATAATGTAAATGCATCTGACAGAACTAGCTTAATACTTAGTTATACTGTTTCCCTTTTACAAGTAAAATTTCTGGTTTACTTGATACAGATATGTCAAGCTGCAAGATTATCACTTAACTAAGTCTAACACCTTTAAAACAAAAACAACTAAATATTAGATTTCTATTTATTATACTCTAATTTATATGCTTCATATGTATTTATTATATGAATATTCACTCTAGTAATTACCTGTTTTACAAATAATAAAACTGATAGCGACAAGTGACCGGCTCGGCACTAGATTCAGCACACAGTATGGATCCAGAGTCGGCGCTCTCAACACCTCTTACTCACTCTTTTCGAATAACAGAGAAAACCGTGCCTTAACTAAAAACAGAAAGAACCAAACCTGACAATTAGCATCAGCTGGTTACTAAACAAGGAGGACATTCGTAAATATGCATTATTCCCAACTCAAACTCATTCCATGCAAACTAAGATACATATTCACTCACTATAAATAAATGTCATTTTACTGGGCACTGGGCATCCGCAGGTTCACTTTATCTTAGCCGTGACCAAGTTGCTAGTGGCAAAGTTTCAGTCTGTCTTATTTATGTACAGATGCGTTTTCAGGAGCCAGCAGAAAGCAGGCACCTAACAGACATTCTCTTGTTAAGAACAGAGCAGGTAATATAGGAGGATACAGTCATTTTTCACATGAGAGAAACAGTAAAGATAACGTGAATAACAGAGTAAAAGTTTTCTGTAGACTAGAAACCACTCAACAGAGTTCCAACAAACCCACAAAGAACAGACAGCATTTTAAAAAAAGAAAAGAAAAAAAAAAGGAAGAATTATGAGCTAGAGAGATATCACAGTTGTTACACAAAGAGACTTGCATGCCTAATGGTCTGAAGTCCTGTTTCAATCAAAATCAATCCCCAGCACTACCAGCAGACAATGCTGAGCAATGCTTTGGCTTTCTAAAAAAAAAAAGGAAATATTTTTAACTGCTTTAATTAAAATTGAGAATATTTATTAGCACAACTTAACCCGTCCTGACAGATATAGATATACATTAAACATTGAATGTGAAGTAGTTATGAAGATAAAGATGAATTCATGCAAATGAGGGAGGTGAAGGATGGGCAGAGAATGACAAGATTTTGTCCTTATCCTAACTGGGGCTGCTGTTCCAACCACTAGGCACTGCACCAGGCACTACATAGGGTGTTAAGAAAAGCCCTTAATGACATAAACCTCAGGTTAAGTGGCAGAACAAGTCTTGCTACTGTGGGCCAGGTCCTGGAGATGGGGGTGGGGTAGGAGAGGGAGCCTCTAGTCCACCTTCTGGTACTCATCTGTAGGCAGGGGTTGAGGAAACCTAGACTCTTTCTGAAAAGGCATCTCTCTCCTTCCTACATTTGGAGTAAATCTGAACTTTAGTTTTAGTTTAGTTTAGTTTGGAGACAACATGGCAAGGTTCCACCAGGAGACACCAGGCCCATCCTTGATACTTTAAATACAACAGCTGCCATGGCTAGAGGGTTTCATCAAGGACCAGGTCTCACATTACAGTTACTTCTATCATGTAGCCGTAATGAAAGTTAAAGAGATCCCAAACTTTGAAAGAGATCAATGAGTTTCTATTGATCGGCTAGATAATATATATATATATATATATTTAAATATTTTAAAATATATTTAAATATTTATTTATTTATTTCCTTTTTGTTGCCCTTGTTGTTTCCGTTGTTGCTGTAGTTATTATTGTTGTTGATGTTGTTGTTGTTGGATAGGACAGAGAGAAATGGAGAGAGGAGGGGAAGACAGAGAGGGGGAGAGAAAGATAGACACCTGCAGACCTGCTTCACCGCCTGTGAAGCGACTCCCCTGCAGGTGGGGAGCCAGGGGCTTGAACCAGGATCCTTACACCGATCCTAGCATGGATAATGCATATTATGGAAACTCAAAACTGAGGAATCCAGGGGCCAGGCAGTAAGTGTGCCCAACCAGCATAAGGATCCCAGTTAGACCCCAGGACTTCCCACCTGCGGGGGAAGTGGCTTCACAAGCCGTGAAGCAGGTCTGCATGTGCCTATCTTTCTCTCCCCGACTTCCCCTCCTCTCTTGATTTCTCTGTCCTATCCAACAACAACAGCAAGAATAACAACAAGGGCAACAAAATGGAAAAAATGACCTCTAGGAGCAGTGGATTCAAAGTGCAGGCACCAAGCCCCAGTGATACCCCTGGAGGCAAAAAATAAATAATAATAATAATAAATAAAATAAAGACTAAGAAATCCATAATTTGTATTTTATTTTGGACCACTTCCTAGAATTGTGCAGACTGGGCTCTGAATAATATCACCCAGCCTAGGAGGGAAGTGGGGGGATCTATAAGGCTGTATCTGTCAAGGACAAGGCCCACATGTTTGTGCTTCAAACAAAGACACCTTCAATTTGTTAGAACATTTGCATACAGATGTTACAGATTAATTTACTCTCCTTCACCACTGTTTCCCAAAATTTCTAGGACACTATAATTGAGAGGTACCACAGAGGAGACTAACTTCATACCTGACCACCACTGACTCCTGACTCTCAGGCTTGCTGAGACTTGATTCTTTTTTCTATGAGAGATTTCTATGAAGATTTGCCGTGATAACGTACAGTGTGTGTTTGAGAAGCTGAAACACATATTGCTAAATCCCTGTGTCCTAGTGAGGAATATGGACATGCCACTGGGAAAAGGGGTATCAGAATTCAATGTTCAAATAGAATCCCTACAGTGACAGGTGTCATAAGAGAACATCTATAGTACTACAGTGACCTAATATGTCCATCTACTGGAACTCAGTCTTTGACAACATCTCAGGACCTTCAACTAGAAATCTAGTGCAATCCACAAGATATCAGTTGCAGTGCTCACTCCTCCCACACACACTGACAACAACAAAAAATACCTAAAGAAAATATTAAATACCCAAGGAGGGGGAGGTAGAAGCATGATGGCTAAAAATTATTCTGCTAGGCCTATACTTTCCTTTCCAACAGATGGTGTGAGACAGACAACAAAATGATGGGTAGATACTAGGACCAAAATGCTCAAACACATCTGAGGCTGATTTGACAGTCAGGATGAGAAATCCTGTCCAGCAAATGGAGAGACTAGCCCTATTCACATCAGGCAGAAAAGAACTAGACCTTGGATTGTTGTTTATTCTTCACCTTCTATCTTCCTCCTCCTATTAGCTACTCTTTCACCTCCACTCTAATCCTAGAAACAAAACCTTAATTTATCTAAAGTTATAATCTCCCAGGTAATAAGTAGTCCCATTACAAACTTTGTTAGTGACCCCACCCCCACCCCGTTGCCAGATTTCCCTCTGCTCTCCATATAGCACAGGCATACCCTGGCACTGGCTCTAGACAGCCTGCTTAGCAAAGCCGCCTGCACACAGAAGTTTAGACTCACAGGCTGACTGACCTTTTATATAACCTTGGCTGACTGACGCGGCCTGAACTTTGCGCTTGGATTGGCAAATCTGATGGCTGTCATCCTCCAGACACATCCTAAAGACAGTGCATTTAGATATTGTCTAGACCTAAATTTCACACACTGAAATTTGTTTAATATGTCACAAGCAATAGAGAGGAGATACAGGCTATCTCCTTTATGTAAGAAGGACATTCCATCCTCATATTGCATGCCAAAATAAATTCTATATAAATCAAAGATTAAGTACAGAAAATGCAACATCAAGAGCAGCTATAAGAAAATATGGGGAAATGTGTGCTAAAAAACTGAGGTGAAAAAGACCTTCCCAATCAAATAATAAAGATACAATAAATTTCTGTGAGCAAGCTAATCCACCTCTATTAATTTATAGACATATTTGTGTATGTGGACAAAGACATAGATGTAAAATAATATTACAACAGAGCAAGATGAATAGCAGACTGATAACAGAAATTTCTATTAATAAAAACTGAATAAATTATTATGTAGTCATAAGTTAGAATATTAAGTACTTATGAAAATGACTAAGGGACATTTAAATATGCCAATTTGAAACAATCTATCAGGTAAACTATCAAGTGAAAACAAGTTCCAGCATCCGGAAGGTAACACAGCAATAATGAACGAGACCTTATGTCTGATATTCCATAGGCAATGGGCTCAAACACCAGAATTACCATATATCAGAGCTGAGCAGTGTTCTGCTCTTGCTCGCTCTCTCTCTCTCCCTTTCTCTCTCTCTCACACACACACACAATAAATCATTCAATAAAAAAATGCAAGTTAGAGGAAAAAAAACAAAACAAAACATTGTAATGCCAGAAATGTTGCTCAGTTAGTACAGCACAAGACTTGCAAGTGTGAGGTCTGTGGTTTCATCCTTAGTATTCAGATATGAGGGTGATCTGACTGCGACAACTGTCACCCCACTGATCGCCAGGGTTGATTCGGCTGATCTGGCTGCCTAGGCATGTGTCCCCTTCCTCCCTCACATATCCTCATGGATACGCTCCATGCATATCCCTCCCAAAGCTGTGCCCTCAGTCCTAGAGGACAACCTTCCCCAAACAGAGACTGACTGGTCTTTGATTGAAGGTATACAAGTCCCTGAACTTCCCTGCTAGAACCTCCAAAGCTCTCAGAAATAGAATCATACATGAGAGAACATCTCTGGTTTGCCCTGTTATATATTTTTAAAAGTAAGTTTTTTTTTTTTAACAAGCAGAGATGTAACAATTTTTGCTTATATATACAGATTGCACGACTCTGAAAGAAACAAAAATTATACAGTTACTTGTGAAGAAGGCAGGGGTAGAAACAAAAGGAAGTTGTTTTTCACTGAATATCCTTTAAGGTTTCAAATGATGACAGGCTATGCACACAGTCTACCCCAGAAAAATTAAAACAAACAGAACGTTTCAAAATTGAATAGCAAGCTGTCTATGTATAGGACAACTAAGAAAATTCTTACCTTTCTCTGCAAAATTTAAGTGAATGTAGTATGGCAGGTCTCTTCTGACGTAAATTCCATAAATGTAAGGTGTCATCAGCCAAGGCACTCACAAGAGCTCCCTTGAGAAATAAAGTATAATATATTTTATATAGAATAAATATTGAGCTGGGCAAAAAAAAAAAAAAAAAAACCCAAATTTTCAAACTTTCTGTCAAAAGATTTAAGTTTTTCTATGCGTATATGTAGAAAAGTTTAACATGTTCAATAACTTAAAAAGAAATTGAAAATTTAAAGCTAAAAGTATACTAGATCTAATTCAATGTTAAAGTTGCTATCTAGCTAGATCTAATTCAATATTAAAGTTGCTATCTAGCTATGTCAAATGACAGATCAGTCTGTAAGCTAGCTGGTCATTATTGTATAAACTCTGTTGACTAACAAAGCAAATAAGGCATCAAGTAAACTTCCCACTTTATTTGGCTTAATATGAATCCCTATGGATATACTGTGACCAATTATACTACTTCTAAATATGAAAAATAAAGATAGCATTCATCAGACTGTACCTTCAATGTCCAATTTAGAAATTTAAAGCATCTAATACTACTAAGTAATATAAAAGATAGAGAATATCTTTAGCTGTGTATCATGATCACATAGGGTAGTTTCTAATATTCCAGACCTAGAAAATCAGATTTTTCAGAGCAAGGACCTACAGAGGTGTACTTAAAATAAAAAGAAAACAAAAATAGCCAGAGGTGATTCTGATGTGTGAACAGGATTAAAAAAAAATCTCTAGACTAAGCCAAGCTTATTAAGATATATGGTTTTCCTTCTTTCTTCTTCCTCCTCCTCCTCCTCTTTTTTTCTTTTTCTTTCAGGGTTATCACTGGGGCTTGGTGTAGGCACTACACATCCACTTCTCCTGGCAGGCCATTTTTTCCCCACTTTATTGGATAGAACAGAAAGAAATTGAGAGGGTAGGGGAGATAAGAGTAGGTAAAACAAGAGACAGACATCTGCAGACCTGCTTATAAAGCATGTCCCAACCCCCGCCCCTACAGGTGGGAAGCCAGGGCTGGAACCTGGATCCCTATGTGGCACTAAGTCCTTGCACTTAATACTATGTAAACTTTGCTGGGTGCACCACCACCCAACCCCCTGAAGAGTCAGACACCCTCCATCTACACTGAACAAATAAATGATGAAACTTGAATTAACATTAATTTCAAAAAAGACCTGTAATTCCAATCCTTTAGGTTATTATAAGAAATGTAAAAACTCCTTCTTTTAAAAATAAAAGAATTCCTCATTTAGCCAAGAGGAATAATATAGCTATGGAGATAAAATTTACATCAGATGACCTTTTCAGATTTCAGAGTCCATTCCAGTTTCAAGTCTATGTAGGCTACTCTCTTTTTGCTACAAAATGACTATTGAATATCAAAAATAAATAAAGTGTATATACTCTCCTTTTCACTAGGGTTTTTTTTTTTTTTTTTGGCTTTTTAAAAATGTATTATTTATTTTACCAGAGCACTGCTCAACTCTGGTTTATGGCAATGTGAGGGTAACTGACCATGGAGCTTCAGGCATGGAAGTTTCTTTGCATAACCATTGTGCTATCTACCCCACCAGAGTAAGTATCTTTTCTCTCTTATCTGTATCACTTTGAAGTAAAGGACACTCAAAAGTTATTGGTTGTATCAAAGATTTGTACTTGTCCACCAAAATTTCAAACCATGCCAATTTTCTAAAATGTTTGTACCATAAAAACCGCAGAAAACAGAGCTGAACAGCTGGACAGCTTCTATGTGGCTCCTTTACCTACATTTGAGCTTCCAAGACTGAAATGAAATCACTACTCCAAATGTCAGATTTCCATAGCCATTCACATGTAGATACTCCTATTTCACTAAGTGCTTTTAGAATAGCAATGGTATTTTTTTTTTGTAATTTTATTTATCTTCCCTTTTGTTGCCCTTGTCTTTTTGTTGTTGTTGTAGTTATTGTTGTTGTAGTTGATGTAGTCGTTGTTGGATAGGACAGAGAGAAATGGAAAGAGGAGGGGAAGACAGAGAGGAGGAGAGAAAGACAGACACCTGCAGATCTGCTTCACCGCCTATGAAGGTGGGGAGCCAGGGCTCGAACTGGGATCCTCATGCCGGTCCTTGCGCTTAGCGCCACCTGCACTTAACCCGCTGCGCTACCGCCCGGCTCCCAAGCAATGGTATTTTTAAGTACTTAAAATATAGTATGTATGCACGTAAAACAAAATAGTCATTTCAAAGAACTCTCTCTCGGTTAGTTGCAACTGGACAGAATCCTGTAATGTAAGTAGCAGCAGCGTTAGCTTAGGTTTCAAAAATGTAGGGATATAGGTGATTTACCTGGCAAAATTATTATTTACCTTGGCTCATTTGTTGCTTTAAAAAAAATAACCCGAACAGAAGCATAAAGGAGACTGTTGGGGATGCCAGAGGTCAGGTAGCAAGAGGAGTCTACATTATAAAGGAAGAACCTGAGGACCCTCCTTTACCCAAGTATGGATCTCATCTACTGATCTCTATCTTGTACTCAGGGGTCATTACAGAACTCTATGGATATGATAAAATCAGAAAAAATATACACAGAAAATAAATGCAGAAAGACACTGGTGCAGTCTAAATAAGGTCTGTAATAGAGTTCATAGTACTGTACTGACGTCTTTCTCAGCTTGATAGTGCTCTATTGTTACTCTATAGGGAAATGGAGAAAAGGTACATAGGATATTCCTTTTAAAAATCACTGTGTTTACTGTTGAATGTAAAACATTAATTCCCCAATAAAGAAATAAATTATAAAAAAATCACTGTGTATCTACTTCACAATATTTTTTAAAAAACAATAAACTATCTTGAGTCCTTACTGCATCTTTGTGACTTTTTAGGCACTAGACTTTTACAGTGTCTGTTACAGAGTTCTTCTCAGAATACTCAAATTCACAAAGCACTGGCTGACCCTGAAAAACATACACAATTGCACATTGTCTGGATAACAGATTCATCACCTTTTTGTATGGTCATCTTTTAAATCTTTATGCCCATGATGCCACACATAAATCCTCTTATATCGAGAAAGCATTTACCAAAGTCAGGGAGATTTGAGTCCTGCTTACACATTCATGAATTTACTTGATGGGTCTCGAAGATGAAGGAGGAAAACAGAAAGTTTACTAACATCCTCAGATGCAAGGAAAGCAGTGCCTTTCTGTAGAAATTTTCTTCCTCTTGTGACCAGTTTTGCATTCTTATCACTACTTATGATACATAGCTCCCAACTGCACATACGTATTTTTAAATACCTGCAAGCACATGGTTTCCTCTCCTGATAAAAAGGTACTTTCTCTCTGTCTATATTCTAATATTTATCAATAAGGAAAGGGTGCTCAATTACTTTATCTAAGTATTATAGCAAGAACTCTTGACAGCAACTAGTTTTAATGAGTTTGGTTCTAATGGCTGCTTTTCAAAAGAGTAAAGAAATGCATCTTGTTACTTACAAGCTCCCTATTAAAAAATTATTTTAATTTAGGTTTTTTTGTATTACACAACTTTTAATGTCCCTGAAATACAATTCAAATGTAGCACACTGTACCAAAAAAGGACTTATCTATATATCATCCCATTTGTAATATTATCCTGAGAAACATCCCTCCCTCTCTCTCTCTCCTCTCTCTCTCTCTCTCTCTCTCTCTCTCTCTCTCTATATATATATATATATATATATTTCCTGTATTACTTATTTAACTGCTCATGAGGATGCCTTCTTATCCCTGATCCATGAGAACTTTGTTTTTGCTCAAACATTTAAATGCAAATGCAGGCAGAAAACCTGAATGATAAGATATGTCCTTATTTCATTAAAAGGCAAGAGAGAGGGCAGGGATAGCTAGCAAAATATTAACGCCAAGAGACTCTCAGGTTCAACCTAGGACTTTGTACCACCACTAGCCAGAGCTGAGCAGTGCTCTGGTTAAAAAAAAAGCAAGAGAGGTGAAAGCAATTCACTAACCTCATTCATCAGGAACTGAAGCTGGATTACAGCCGCCCCACTGTCATGCTGGCAATAACATTCTACTCCTGGTCGACCAAAGCTGTTATTAATTTTATTAAGGAGTTTTGGCAGAGGTGGGCTTTTGATAGAAATTGATGTTATGTAATAGACTAATAAATGCAGGCTATTTGTTAAGATCAAGATGTATATATACGTCTATATACATCTATATGTATACACATCCATCTAATCAGATAGAGTAGATAACCAAGTCTCAAGGAATTAAAGGTTTCGAAAGAAGTTAGACACCCATTCATTTTAGAAAATAATAGTATCTAAAAAAAAATCAACATACAAAACCATGCAAAATGTATTCATTACACTTTACTCTGGCTACAACTTCTTCTCTTAAAATAAACAGAAGAGAAAGGAGAGCTGATAACAGAGCATTCAAGTCAGCAAACATATCTGAAAACTAAACAAATATCATTTTGGAACACGGAGTTTAGAAGCAATAATATCAATACTCCACTGGTACTTTTTATTTCTATAATATTTTTTTTTTACAATAAAGGCTGAAAACTATAAAGAAGAATCATATAATTGTATTTCTAACTGTGGCATATTCTATCACAATGACTACCAATCATTTACAATACATCATTACAATCTTAGGGTTTTCTATAAAATTATACATAATATAAACACTCACAGCCCTTTGACTGTGATGAGATGCAACAGAGAAATTCTAAGTCCGGTACTTGGGAGGGTAACTGTAGAGTCTAATGCAACTCATCTCAGTCACTCATGTCCTGGTTGTGTGTCTATTTTACCATGAATTTTCTGCTGAGAATTCAATTCACATTCCACTTGCTTCACTTGTCTCTTGTCCAGGCTTTGGAGTGGTAAACACTGACAGGTCAACTCAACAAAGTTTTGAACATAAAAAAAAAATTATATGTAATATAGCAAACACAGCATTTTTACATATTAGAAGTTATACTCAATAATAAGCTAGATATTAACTCATTTAATCTTCAAACCCGTGAAGAATATACTTTCCTCCCAGATAAGCAGATAACTAAAACAGAAATTAAATAACCTGTCACAAGTAACAAAAAAGAAAGCAGTAGAGCGTCACTCCCAAACATACTCTGACTTTACAAGCTATGAGAAGCAAATAGCAAAGCGACAAACCCAAACATTTCTGGAACTTACTATGTACCCAGTACTGCTATATGTTTACCCTCATAGTTCTGAAATAAGAAGCCAGCAGCTTTAACATACTGCTATACTAATCTCTATTTTGTCAGTCACATATTTAGTTTACAGGAAATCGGTTAAATCTAAAAATAAAATTCTGTAAGATTCAACAAAATCATATCTCCATCTGAATTCACTTTCAGGTAAACAATCTCTGCATTATCAGATATAGGATCTAAATGAAAAGTACTTGTATCATAAATAGTCCATGGATGTTCTCCTATGAATTTCTAGAAGTATGGCTAGGTAATATTGGTTTTCAATAAATTATTTTCATCATATTATTAGCAACTAGCTCTTCCATATTAGCCTATAATAACTGTTCCACAAGAATCTGAATTTTATAGTAGTAACAATAATGATGGTAGTTATTAACAACAATATTCCTGCTACAACTGCCCAAATGCAATTATAGAAAGCCAGATTTCATGTTACTAATACTTACACTTTATTTGAAGCACCAAATCATACTCTGGTAGGCCAAAGAAAGCAGTGTCTTTGTCCATTTATTTTGTCAGTGGACAGTGCAGATCTTGCATCTTATACCGCCAAGTGAGTCTAATTCTAATTTTCCAGCTAAAGTTCTCTTTCTGGAAGCACTAATACCCACTTTATATAGATGGAACAAAACCTGGCCAGAAAAGAACTGACAACTAAGCTAATTTTAAAATGTGAGATACACAGAATTACAGAAGCCATTTAACGTTATTAGCCTTTTCCTATTAGACAACTGCACATCTTTAAGTATGGGTCTATTATCTAAAATTTAGTGTTTTTTCTAGAATAAAACAAGCTCAGAACTAAGCAGATATAAGATTTCCATTTTACCCTTTTAAATGTAGCTTTAAGGATACTGACAACTAAGTGTACCACTCACCTAGAGTCTTAATATTTCTCTTTTAATTGTCTAGTGCTATCCTATTCACACAGAATTGTAACAGAAATCTTCAGTGACTGAACTCTAGAATTCTTTACAAAGACTTCATATTGACTTTCTATATATATTTAAGACCTCATTTGCATTCATATTTTAGCAATTGATAGCTTATTAATATGAATTATTTGATTACAGTATAAATGAATAAAGACTCAGGCTGACTTGAAAATACATAAAATGAACAAAAAAAAAAAAAGAAAATACATAAAATGGATCCCTGGCAAGTAAAGAAGAGTAAGACAGCTTTACTCATTCTGATGTCTAGAAAGTCTTGACAATTGAGTAGGCTAGCGATATCAATCAGTATTTTATTAATAGAGAATGGTAAGTGTCAAATTATGCAAGTGGGGTCATAGTCTAATAGTCACAAATAAACTAAGCTCACATAACACCAACCCACATTACTACAAAATATCACAATTAACTTCTGTCTGAGAAGAGCTGGGATTTCTGTGAGGGCAGGGGGAGAAGGGGGGGAAGGGTGAGCTGGCAAATGTCATCAGTGGACAGAGGAGGAGAGACCTCAGAGTGGAGACTTGCTTGCCACCAGCCTGAGCCATTTTTGCTGTCAGGAAAGAGGAGAAGACCGAGGGCACTAAAGATTGGTAACTCAAGGTAACTCCCCACAGGAACTCAATTGCTAAACCACCCCTGAGGATTTACCTTTGTGGCAGAGAGAAAAGTCAACCGAAGCAAGCAGCAAAGTCAGAAAGACCTGATCTGAACACGTTGGCTTCCCTCTAGGGAAGTGCCACTGGAGTAAAGTTAGCTATAGGCAGCTGGGCTGGGAAAGTGATTCTTTGCCATGTTCAGCACTTCAGAGAGTCAGTACTTGCACCACAGGGTCCAAAAAAGGTGGATTGCAGATGGAAAATTTCCAGCTTGTATGTCCCAAGTTCAGTAATAACAAGTGACACTGCACTACACTCCAGCAACAGGTCTTCCCTCTTCCTACCACAATTCATACACAAAGCGAAAATCATCACTGTAAGCACAGCAGCACCTGTCTCTCAATAATAGAAGACAAGTAATTGGGCTGTCAGAAAAGCCATGGCCTATTTTTCTCTGTAAAAATGCTTCATGGGTCTGGGGAGACAACCTAATGGTTATGCAAAGAGACTCTCATGCCTGAGGCTCAAAGTCCCAGGTTCAATCCCCAGCACCACTATAAACCAGCTGAGCAGTGCTCTGGTAGCTCTCTCTGTGTATCTTTCTCTCTGTGTCTCTCCTTCATTAAAATAAATACATAAAATTAAAAGAATAAAAATTAAAATGCTGTGGTCCAGGAGGTGGCGCAGTGGCTAAGGCACTAGACTCTCAAGCATGAGGTCCTGAGTTCAATCCCTAGCAGCACATGTACCAGAGTGATGTCTGGTTCTTTCTCTCTCTCTCCCCTATCTTTCTCATAAATAAATAAATAAAATCTTTTTAAAAAATGCTTCATGATAGTCAGATATATGCACAAACATGGAAGAAGGACAAGCAAATTCACACAAAAATTCTTACAGGGAGTGGACTGAGTAAGTCCCAAAGACGCAGAACCTGGGACATTTTCAAAGAATGAGATTAAGAAACACATCAGTAGAACTCACAGAAATCACAAAGTAGGATTTACAGAGGTGTGGCTATGGATTGGCAGCATCTGTGTTTTGCCCTCCCCAATCAAACAAAAAAAAGCAATGAGGATCACCTGAGAATTCAACAAAAGACCAGGATCTCTTCAAAAACCCACTTCAAGACCAAAATATAGTGATAAAGGAACTCAAGAAGTACTTTAGCAAAGAGACTGAAGGAACAATTCTAGAGCTGTACAGTGGGAAAGATACCTTGAATGCAACACAGGCTCAACTGGAAAGCCCTGGAAGTAGATTCAACCATGTGGAGTACTGAATTTCAGGCTCAGAGAAAAAAAATTACCATAATCTCTAAAACAGAAGATGAAGGGGAGGGGGCCAGGCAACGTCTCACCTGGTTAAGCACACATAGCACTACACACAAGGATCCAGGTTCAAGCCCCGGCTCCCCACCTGTAGGGGGATGCTTCACAAGCAGTGAAGTAGGTCTGATAGGTATCTATCTTCCTCTCTCCCTATCTATCTCCCCCTCCTCTTTCAATTTCTCTATGTCCTAGCCAATAAAATGGAAAACAAACAAACAAACAAACAAAGCCACCAGGACCAGTGGATTCATAGTGCCAGCACCGATCCCCAGCAATAACCCTGGAGGGAAAAAAAAAAAAGATTAAGGAGGGGAAATAAGCCTCCAAAATATTAAGCAGTGCAGCTTAGTGAAGCGGCGCATCTAGACAGCACGGTGTCTGCGATGTGCAACAACGTTAAAGCAGCCCTGACACACTGACAGAAGCTTCACTGGTCTCTTTCACTCGTTCTCTGCCTTCTCTGTCTCTATCTAATCTATAAATAATAATAAAAATAATAGAAAGATAAAGCAATTATACAAATAAATATTTGAAACCATCCAAATTATCTGGAGATCAACAAAAATGAACAGAGGAGCTATCAGAGGAAATAACAGACCTGTATTAACAAAGAAGAAAGAGCGCAAAGAATCTACTATGGCAACTGAAGGAAACAGAAGAGAAACAAACAGACCCAAAAGCAGTAGGAGAAAAATAGTATTAAAATCAAAGCAGAAATATCAATAAATGCAAGAGAAACCCAAATAGAGATACAAAAATATAGACACATAAGAATTATATCTTTGAAAGGCTAAAGTAGATGAACCACTGGTTAGGCTCACCAAGCACAAAAGAGAATGCTGTAATAAAAACCAGCAGAAATGAGGTACAATTACAACTGCAAAGCAGAAATATAGAGGATCATAAAAAAATATTATGAATGCCTCTTTGTTAAAAAAAAAATTGGGCAACCAACTTAATGGATGTATTCTTAGAACCACACCACTTGGGAGTCGGGCTGTAGCGCAGCGGGTTAAGCGCAGGTGGCGCAAAGCGCAAGGACCAGAGTAAGGATTCCGGTTCGAGCCCCCGGCTCCCCACCTGCAGGGGAGTCGCTTCACAGGCGGTGAAGCAGGTCTGCAGGTGTCTATCTTTCTCTCCCCCTCTCTGTCTTCCCCTCCTCTCTCCATTTCTCTCTGTCCTATCCAAAAAAACAACAACAAGGACAACAATAATAACTACAACAATAGACAACAAAAGGGAATAAATATTTAAAAAATAAAAAAAAAGAACCACACCACTTTTCAAGACCCAAAAGAAGGTGGATAGCTTGAATAGGTCAACCATCAGCATGGAAATCAAAAAAATTACCAACAGTCTCCCCAAGAAAAAACAGCCTCAGTTCATAAGGCTTTACTAATGAGTTTAGAGCATTCCAAGAATAACAAGAATAAACATCCAGCCTATTCAACCTCTTTAAAAAAAAAAAAAAAAAAGAAAGTTGATCAACACTTCCAAACATATTAGAGAGAAAGAAAGAGAGAAGGAAAGTGAAGAAGAAACTAGAGATCTATATCCCTGAGCACTGGTGCAAAAATCATCAAAATAAACCTAGAGAAATCCAATAACACATTAAGAGAATAATGCATCAACACCAAGTGGGATGCATTCCAAGGATGCATGGATAATTCAATATGAACAAATCAAAATAAATAAATATGCAATATACCGTCACATAATGGTATCAAATAGATGATGGGAAAGCAATTCAGTAAAATTCAATACTCATTTGTAATCATTCTTCAATATTACAAAGTTCATATAAGATAAATCCACAATTAGCATCATATTCAATGGTAAAAACTAAAAACTTTTTCCTAACACCTGCTTCTGGAAAAGTATGTCCCATCTCACCACTACTGTTCCACACAATCCCAGAAGGGCTATTAGACAAGAAAGATACATCAAAGAAACTCAAATTATAAAGGAACAATTTAAGCAGTCACTATTTGCAAATGACATGATGATATGCACAGAAAATCCTGAAGAGCCCACCAAAATATTATAAACAGCTGCCAAAAAAAAATCAGGTAAGTGGCAGGATACAAAGTCAATATACATAATCATTCAGCATTTCTAAACACAAAGAACAAGTCAGAGGAAAGGAAAATAAAGGAAGCAACCCCATTTACAACAGAGCTGAGAGGTAATAAAATTGCTTGGAATAAATCTAACAAGGCGAAAGAAGACCTCTACAATTGAAAATACAGGATGTTGTCAAAAGAAATACAAGTGGCATGAAGAAATGGAAGACTGCCCCTTGTTTGTGCATCAGAATAGTAAATACTGTTAAATGTCCATCACACAAAAGTTATTTACAAATTTAATGCAATTCCTATCAAAAATCCCATTAGCATTCATCAAATAAATTGAGCATAGAAACCTAAAATTTGTGTGGAATGACTAATGATCACAAATAGTCAAAGCAATTGTTTTTCATTTTATTTATTTATGAGAAAGACAAGAGAGAGAGAAAGAACCAGACATCACTCTGGCATGTGTGCTGCCGGGGACTGAACTTGGGACCTCATGCTTTAGTTCAAAGCTTTATTGGTGCACCACCTCCCGGACTACAAGTCAAAGCAATTCTGACAGAAAGAAAGAACTGGCTCCCAACTATACAACAAAGCAAGAGTAAATAAAAGTGTAATATTGAAACAAAATCAAACACTCAAATCAATGGAATGGAATTAAAAGTCCAAAAATATATCAACTTATATATAGAAACCTGATATATGGCAAAGGAACCAAAACCATTCAGTGAGGGGAAAGTATCTTCAACAAGTAGTATTGGGAAAACTGGCCAGCCACATACAGAAAAATGCACCTACACCTTCACGTAACACCACATCCACATTAACCCAAAATGGATCAGTGATTCAGATACTAGACCTGAAGCTACAAAATATATTAAGGAAAATATAGGTGAAGAACATCAGAACTTAATATCCAAAATGTATTTGGTGACTCAGTAGAATACTACCCTGCAACTTAAAAAGATGATGTTGTATGGGATATGAATCAACCTGTAAATGCCCATGTCCAGCAGAAAAGCTATTACAGAAGCCACAACTCCCACCTTCTGCACCTCATAAAGATCTCTGGTCCATACTTCCAGAGGGATAAAGAATAGGCAGTCTTCTAATGGAGGGGATGGGATGCAGAACTTTGATGGTGGGAATTGTGTGGAATTGTACCCAGCTTATCCAATCATTAAATCACTAATAACAAAATGATCATTAAATCACTAATAACAAAAATAAATTTTAAAAAAAGATGAGGTTGTATCATTTGAGACAAACTGGGTAGAACTTGAGGTGAGTGATTGTCACTGGTCGTCTCCATGAGCAACACCATCATAAACCCCTTTGTGGGCCTCTCCAGGACCTTGCCCTCAACATGGAACAATGGCAAGGACAGCCCCACACTCCAAAGGGAGGCTGGGTCACCAAACTGCCACTTGAGGAAGACTGGTGAAATGAGTGTAACCTAGAATGTTCCTAGCTTTAATCATGGAATGCAAACTCAGACCTGCAGGGACGCAGAAGTTACACGGGCTCCTGTGCTGAATATGTATAGACATGGGCCCCAGATCAGATATGGGGTTTTTACAGTTAACGATATTTATATACTTTTTTCATATTTGAGAGTTTTTCTGCCCTGATGCAGCTTTCTAGTCCTATTCCCAACTCTGACACCATCTCCCCAGACAATACCTTTAGACCACCTGCATGTTAGCTGTCAGGCTCAAGCAAAAATTAGTAGTCACAGGCCCCTTGGAATATACCTAAAATAGACTCCTTAGCTTTTTCCAAAATGGAGACCTCAAATCTCACCTGCTATATTCTTACCTTCAGGTTTCTGATCATTAAACAATTTGTTCTGCTTTATAAGCTTAATACTTTTCAGCCACCAAGTTGCAGGTGCTACCATGACACCAACCTGACTTCCCTGGGCAGGCGGCCTCACTAATGTGTCCTGGAACTTCACCTCCCCAGAGCCTTACCCCACTAGGGAAAGAAAAAGGCTGGTATGGATTGACATGCCAATGTCCATGTTCAGTGGAGAAGCTATTACAGAAACCAGACCTTCCACCTTCTGCATCACAGAAAGAATTCTGGTCCATACTCCCGGAGGCATAAAGAATAGGGAACCTGCCAATGGAGGGGATAGGATACAGAACTCTAGTTATAGGAACTGTATGGAATTGTAGCCCTCTTATCCTACAAGCTTGTCAATCATTATTAAATCACTAATAAAAAAATAAAACTAGTATCAGCAAGTCCCTCGAGAAAAAGAATGCTATACAGTATTGATAGGAATGTAAATGGGGCAGCCTCTTTGGATAACAGTATGGAGAATACTTAAATAAACATGGGTATACCTTATGATCTAGTAGTACCACTCCTAAGCATATATTCAATGGACATGAAAATACTAATTTGAAAGGACATATGCACCCCAACATATACTGCTGCATTATTCACAATAGCTAGAGAGGGAGCAGCCTAAATGCCCATCAACAGACAACTAGATAAAGAAGTTATGGAATTTAATGGAATATTACTGTGCAATTTTAAAAGATGATATTGTATCCTTTGGGACAAAATGAACGGAACTTGAAATGATACTGCTTAGTGAAGTAAGTAAGGAGATGTCAACTACTGGATGGTTTCACTCATCTGCAGAATACAGAATTGAATCACATTAGTGTGCAAACAAAAAAAGTAGCCAAACTGTCTTAAAATTTTGTGAAGACTATGGCAGTTACCGTTTGGAGAGCACAAAACTTTGGTGAGTAGGGAGTGGGGAAAGGAACTATTACCCTGTGATAATACGTCTTATAAACCATTATTGAATCACAAATAAAAAATAATTCTCAGAAAAAATGAATTAAGCACAGACGAGAATATTTTAGGCTAACTTTTCATGTTAGTTCATGATAACTAGTATTATTATTGTCAATAATGAATCAATAGTCCAGCAGTATAAACAAAAAAACTGCAGTTCTATACTCTAATCCTAAAAGAAATCTGAAACCACTTCCACATAATTCTCTATGTGTAAAATGGTCAAAGGAAAAAAAAAAACAAACATTTAGAGACTACAGCTATAAGAGAGGACCATATTTTAGCAAAGTTACATAGTACATTTAAACAAGTCAATACACTTACCTCAAAAAAGTTCACAGAAGCTACTTAAATTTAATTCTGGGAACTGGGGCAACAGCACAGTGATTATGCAAAAGACCCTCATGCCTGAGACTTGGTAGTACCAAGTTCAGTACCTAGCACCAGTATAAACCAGTGCTCTGGTGTGTGCTATCTCTTTCTCTCCCTATCTCATTAAAACAAAATAAAATTAGGCTATATCTGGCCTAGTTTCATAGTATTAGACCGTTCTGATATTATTTTTCTGCACAAGTGTCAAATCTAGACTATAAATGCGCCTCAAGCCCTACAACTCAGGAGATTCATGTTTTTCTTGCTACCGTATGTTCTGCAAAATGTAACCAGTTGCCTCATCTATCTCCCTCTTCACTTTCTTTCTTTCATTATTTTACAAACTGGAATGGCAAAAATAATGGGGAAAATAAGGAAAAGACAAAGCAGAGCTTCTTGCACTAAGTATGTATTTAGTATATGTAGAAGACGTCTCCTATCTTGTAGCCCTAAGAAATAAAGTTTGCTTGACCCAGTGTTTCTTACTCGGGAACTTTACAGTGCAGCCACTGACTTGAGTCCAATTTCATTATGCACCAGGGCCCCATAATTAATAGGCAGATAATGATATAAATAATAATCCCTTTCCTAAGAGGTTTTAAAGTCTCGTAACAGAATTTGAAAAGCAACAGCAATTGGGTCCACAGGTAGTGAAACCCCAAATATTGCTCCTATGCAGAGTTCATCTGTCTGACAGCCCAGGAGGTGGCACAGTGGACGAGGTGTTTGATTTCCCAGTATTCAGTCCCCAATACTGAATGCACCAGAGTGATGTTCTGTGCCCCCATTAATAAATACATCTTACATAATAATAAGTCAGCTTGAAAAGAAAAGAGCTGCCAGTATTTTAATAAATACCAGTTCATCTGAGCTTTAGTCTATCTTACACTATGATATGTTCAATTTGGCTACGAATTAACTTAAGCATCTTGATTTGTCATACAGGATTCTGCAGGTACTTCCTTTTTTTGTACAGAAATTATGTGACTGAATTAACAGATTATTTTTTAAAGCTTTCAGTATAAGTTATCTGAATTTTTTTTTATAAGTCACAAATTACAGATCACAGCAATCTTTTCATTTCACTCCAAGTTCTGGAATAGTGACACATACTAGGCACTTAATAAAATATTTACAAATGAGCTTCATAAAAACCTAAGAAACATGCTGATGTCTAGTCACATTTTCCTAGGTGGAACTAATGCACTGTTTAGGAATCTAGCAAAAGTAGAAAACTCTGCCTCTACTCTGGAGTGGACTAGATGATGTCCAGGGTCCTTTATAGCTTCTGAAATTCAATCTTCCAAACATACGATTGATGGATATTATACACAAGGCAATAACTTTTCTTCTGGTTAATCCTTCCTTCTAGGTGTACTGTGCTGATGATAAAATAATTTTTTTAAAGGTAAAAGAAAGAGGCCATGGGACTGTAGCCAGTAGTAATTTGTAAAAGTATAGCTCCTAGACAAATTGTCACTAACACTGTGTATTATACATAGATTCCAACAACCTCCACTTTTATGAAGAGTATGATACTATCAGGACTGCTTTATACTTAGCAAATTATTAAGATTTTTAAAGATTACATATCTCCCTAGAGTCTGTTCATCAATTCCTGTCAACGAGGAGAAAGATATAGAAAGTACTGGCATTATTCCAACCTCTACAGATACAACATCCTCAATTTTCCAAACTATTGATGAAAGACTGAAATTCCCATGAAATGGCAAACAATAATGAAATGTTATATCCTGTGCAGTTTCTGAAAATACATTCATAGCCTGTGAAGCTTACAGATGATAGCACTGTTAACTATTTTTTAAATAATTTTTACGACTAGTAACTTATTTTACAGTATTGTACACTTAGTTATATAGTACACTGAAAAGTCCCTTTCTTAAATAAAGCAGATACTCTGATTATGAACTAGCAAAGACCAATAAAGGTCAAGTGTTTCGTCACATTACAGTAATATAAAAGTAAACCCAAGAGTATAATTTTAATGAATTAGAAACCCTCAAGGGCTCCACTAACTTCCATTACCATTTCTCTTAGTATATTCTCGTACCTTTAGCAAGTGGCAATTGAAACCTCCTTATGTATTTGAGCTAAGTATTCAAAGTAGTGCTGTCTGAACTGGCTTACTATTCTGTCTGAATAAAAGGTGAAGGGCCAGGCGGTGGTGCATCTGATTAAGCACTCACATTACAGTGTGTAAAGATCCAGGTTCAAGTCCCTGGTCCTCACCTGCAGGGAGAAAGCTTCACAAGTGGTAAAGCAGGGCTGCAGGTGTCTCTCTGTCTCTCTCCCTATCTCCCCTCCCTTCTTAATTTCTTTCTGTCTCTGTCCAATAATAAATAAATAAAAGTATTATTTTTTTTTAAAATGTGAATGGATGGCTTCCATTTTTAATGCTGTAAGTCTTGGAAAGACTTACCACAATGTGACTGTTTTTAAATAGCAAAATTAAATCTATATACCACCATAGCATGGGCAAAAAATTCAACGAAAGCATTTTTTTTAATGAAAAGAGGATGAAATTAGCTACAGATGCTACCATGACTCCATCCCAACTTCTCTGGGCAGACGACCTCACCAATGTGTCCTGGACCCTCACATCTCCAGAGCTCTGATATAAAACAGAGAGATATAAACAGGCTCGGAGTATGAATCGACCTGTCAACGCCCATGCTCAGCAGAGAAGCAGCCACAGAAGCCAGAACTCCTACCTTCTGCTCCCCATCAACAACCTTGATCCATACTCCCAGTGGGGGAGAAGTGATAGGCTGAAGATAAGAGGACTCTGCACTCCAGCTCCATCAGCACCCAGAGAGAGAGAAGGAAAAAGAGAGGGACATATGGAGGTAGCTACAATGCTGAGTGGCTTAGAGGGACATATGGTGATAACTGTGATGTCATGAGTGGCTTAGAGGGGAAGAGAGGATTCAATCAGAAAAAGGGGCAACTATGTGTAAATGTGGACAGAGTTGTAGAGAAGATGGTTGGCCCATGTCTACAACTTTAGGGAACTGTGACGGATTGCAGTGGGGAAAGCGAAGATTCAGAAATCTGGTGGTGGGAATGGTGTGGGTTCAAACCCCTGCCGACATGTAATTCTGTAATATAAAAATATAAAAAAAATAAATTTAAAAAAGAGAATGAAATTTATCCTACTCAAATTCATTTTTTACCAGTGAAATTTTTATTTATTTTTATCAGAGATTTAATATTGATTTACAAAATCATGGACAGCAGGGGTATAACTCTACATCATTCCCACCACCAGAATTCCGCAGTCCCCATTCCCTTCATTGGAAACAAATGCAACTTATTTGTAAAAATTAAATTTCTGAGGCCAGGATATAGTTCACCGGGTAGAAAGCATGCTTTACTGCACACAAAAACCAGCGTTCAGGTTGCCAGTACCGCATGCAGCACCAGTCAAACAGGATTCTTCCTGAGTGGTAAAGCAGTGCTCAGGCCTCCCCCCCACCCCTCCCTCTCTTCCTTTACTCCCTCCTCTCTCTCCCCTTCTCTGTCTCTTACAGAGAAAAAAGTGTAAATTATTATTCTTTCTGGAAAAAAAAAGAGGGGGGGATAGACACACACCTCCAGAAGTAGCAGAATTTCAAAGGCATGAAGACCTAGCAAATACCTGGTGGCCGAAAAAAATTAATTCTATTTCTAAAGCATCAGGTTACCAAAAGAAAAATTGAACCGTGAGAGTCACGTGGTAGCGCAGAGGGTTAAGCGCATGTGGCACAAAGCACAAGGACCGGCATAAGGATCCGGGCTCGGGGTCCTGCTCCCCACCTGCAGGGGAGTCGCTTCACAAGGGGTGAAGCAGGTCTGCAGGTGTCTATCTTTCTCTCCCCCTCTCTGTCTTCCCCTCCTCTCTCCATTTCTCTCTGTCCTATCCATCAATGACAACATCAACAATAATCATTACAACAATAAAAACAAGGACAACAAAAAGGAAATAAATAAAGAAAAAAGAAAAACTGAAAGGTGTGAAAGGCTCTGATAATCTACAATAACTAACCTGTGTATGCTGAGGATTTGTCATCTGAGGTGCACTCACCTCTCTCCTCCAGCCCACCCCCTAGCCAAACTTGGTTAGACTTTTCACCTTCATAATCAGACTCCATGGTGCTTGTTTTAATTGCCTGCTTTCATGTTCAGTAGTACATAACAAGGAAGGTAAAGCACCATGGCCCAAATCTGGAACTCTGACTATTTCCATTTCCCTAAGTGGTTCGTACACACAGTTTCACAGCCCTGTCTCTAAAAGCAGAAGCAGCAGCAACATCGCCTCAGTTTCTTTCCTCATGGTTATACCACATATCCCAAGATGTTTCTATTGCTCTAAAACAATATCCCCTCTATACAAACTGTATTGAGTGTGTTCCTTATCTGCCATCTGCCTCACCGAGAATATTGCTACCCAGCCTGTTAAACATTGAACCAGTATCTTTCAAACATCCAGAGATTGAAAAACAGAAAAATTACAGATGATGAACCCATGCAAGACTATCTGAATCACAATCTCTAGAAGGGAAAAAAAAAAAAAAAAACCCAAACAACCAAGTATTTGAATATGTTTTGCCTGTATGGTCATCCCTAGCCTCACAAATGACTAGTACATAGTTTTTACTGGAAAAAAAAAAAAAAACCTATAGAATCTTCTGGGCATATGTATAATTAGTCATTATCTTCCATAAACCTAATATATGTATATATATATATATGAATTCACACATATAATTCAAATATAGACATATAATTTCACATGTAGTTATAGACTTGCTTTCTTCAAAAAAAAAAAAAATTATATGGTGGTCTGGGAGGTGGCACAGTGGATAAAGTGTTGAACTCTCAAGCTATGAGGTCCCGAGTTCTATCCCTGGCAGCGCATGTACCAGAGTGATGTCTGGTTCTCTCTCTCCTCCTATCCCTCTCATTAATAAATAAATAATTTTTAATAATCATAAGTAGCCTTAATTTCCCACTATTTTATTTTCCAGATCTCTAATAATTTACATCTATGGGAACTAACGTATTCTCATCAGTTTGATAGGAATCAAGAGTCTAAGTAAGACTAAGTAAAGAACATTTAAAGAGTCTAAATATAGAACATTTCATTTTGTGACAGGTTTGCAAGCCAAAGTCTTTGCTGAACAGCTACATACATGTTTATAGGGTACCCCTATTTTAAAGTCTTATGCCTTGACAAAATATCAACTTCAAAATCTTTTCAAAGATTATGCATTATTTACCTTTAAATAATCATACAAACATTCAGTTTCTGATCTAGCATGTTAGGAATTTGGAAATAAGGGTGGGAAATATGAAAGGGGGAGTAGATAACATAATGGTTATGCAAAGAGACTCTCATGCCTGAGGCTCCAAAGTCCTAGATTCAATCCCCTGCACCACCAAAAGCTAGAGCTGAGCTGTGATCTGGTGTAAAATAAATAAATAAATAAATTATTTATTTGGAAATAGCCATCCTATTCTAACAAGTAAAAAAAAGTGAATAAAGGCTAAAAGTCAACAGCTCTTCCTAGATCCACAAGAGAACTAAGATGACAGGGCAAATCAAAGTTGCAAAGACAAGACAGGTAAATTTAAAGAATCACAGCTTATCAAAAGGACCAGTAGCAGCCTCTGCAGGAACCAGTGCCTGTAGAGAAGAAAACACAAACTGTAATTTAATAAGCTGCTACAGGCTTAAAAGGTCCTAAGCTGAGGGTTTGAGAATGTTCTGCAGGTGCCTATCATGAGGAGATGAAAAACTGTACCCATGTGTCCGCTGTACTTTAAACCATTAGCCCTCCAATAAAATAGACATGTCTGAGGCTCAGAAATCCCAGAGACTCGGTGAGCAGACGAGAGTCTGCACACTTTCGTGAGTTTTGCCTGCAAGACTTCCACTAGGTTTTCACAGTGAAGATATGTGTCTTGTTTACAGCAACGGAAGAGTGAAATAACCATTCTTTAAAATGCTAGTACAGTTTACTCTTACCTAGTTCTATCCTCAGGAAAATCTGAGCAGAGACTAAAATGTTGGGGTTTCATCATAGTAAAGCTCCAGTATTTTTGAGAGAAAAATACCCAAGTCTAACCAACTCAAGTCTTTCTATTCATTTGAGGGAAGGGGGTGGGAGGTAGGAAGCACTTGTGTGCAGCTGACAGTCCAGGATCTCACTATTAAATAAAGTCTAATCGGAAGACTACAGAACACTTCTGTCCCCATGTTACTGCTAAAGCTAAGTCTAGACACAAATCTTACACCTGCCACACACACCGGGAAAAAAAAAAAAAAAATCTCAGGAGTCGGGCTGTAGCACAGCGGGTTAAGCGCGGGGACCAATGTGTTCGAGCCCTGGCTCCCCACCTGCAGGGGAGTCGCTTCACAGGTGGTGAAGCAGGTCTGCAGGTGTCTCTCTTTCTCTCCCCCTCTCTGTCTTCACCCTCCTCTCTCCATTTCTCTCTGTCCTATCCAACAAAGACAACAACAATAATAACTACAACAATAAAGCAACAAGGGCAATAAAAGGGAATAAACTGATTAATTAATTAAATTTAACATTTTTTTAAAATCTCAAAATGGACCACAGATATAAGTGTAAAATTATAAACTGCCTAGAACACAATATAAGAGAAAACCTAGATGGCATTTATATGGTGATGATACTCTACATGCACGAAAAAAAAAAGCATGAAACAATAAACTGAACTTTAAATTAAAAACTTCTCTGTTCTTCTTCTTCTAGCGTTTGCCCTTCTTCCATAGCCAGTCAACAGCGTCAGGTTGAGCCTGATGTAAAGTTTCGAGACTTCTCTATAAAACACAGTATCAGAATGAGAACAGAAGTCAAGATGTAAGAGAAAGTACCTGCAAATAATCTGAGGATTCTTATGCAAAAGTCCTGAAGTTAGTGCAACCTGTAATGTTCCTAGTCTTAACCACAGAATGCAAGCTCAGACCTACAGAGATGCAGAGGTTACATAGGCTCCTGTGCTGAATATGGGCCCTGGATAAAAATCAATGGGGTTTACAGTTAACAATATTTATATACTTTTCCCATATTTGGGAGCTACTCTTCCCTGATCCAGTTTTCTAGTCCTTTTTCCAACTATTACACTATCTCCCCAAACAATAATTTGGGTCCACCTGCATATCAGATGTCAAGACTCAGGCAAAAACTAGTAAAGTCATGGGCCTCTTGAAATATACTTAAAATAGACCTACTAGCTTTTTCCAAAATGGAGGCCCCAAATCTCATCTGCAACATTCTTGCATTTAGGTTCATGATTAGTTAACAATTTGTTCTACTTTACATCTTCATGCTTTTTCAGCGACCAGGTCCCAGATGCTACCATGATGCCAATCTGACTTCCCTGGGCAGATGACCCCGCCAATATGTCCTGAGCCCCGCCTCCCCAGAGCCCTGCCCCACTAGGGAAAGAGACAGGCTGGGAGTATGGACCTACCTGCCAATGCCCATGTTCAGCAGGGAAGCAATTACAGAAGCCAGACCTTCTACCTTCTGCACCTCATAATGATCCTGAGTCCATACTCCCAGAGGGATAAAGAATAGGAAAGCTTTCAAGGGAGGAGATGGGTTACGGAGTTCTGGTGGTGGGAATTGTGTGAAATTGTACCCCTCATATGCTATGGTCTTGTCAATATTTCCAGTTTATAAATAAGAAAAATTAAATAAAACTCCAACTGTAAAATAGGTTAAATAGGTTACGTAAAGGACCCAGGTCCCAGTCCATAAGTCCCCACCTACAGGGGGAAAGCCTTGCCAATGGTAAAGCTGTGTTGCAGGTGTCTCTTTTTTCCTTTCCCTCTCTATCACCCCCTTCCCTCTCATTTCTGGCTGTCTCTATCCAATTACTGAATAAACAAAAAAAAAAAAAAAACTTGAGACAGAAATCTCACCAAAGATATGCAAATAGGAAAGAATCGCACAAGATGTTCCAAGTCATTTATTACTGGGGAAATGCAAATTAGAACTGAAACAGCACTGCAAATCTATCAAATAAACTAAAACCAAAAACGACATCAACTGCTGGGAATAATGTGGTGCAACAGGAATTTTTGTTCATGGTTAGTGAGAATGCAAGCGTATACCTGGAAGACAGTTTAGGAGGTTCTTATAAAACTAAACATATTCATCTTAAGAGCCAATAATTCAACTCCTTTATGTATCGTGAAGGTTGAAAATATCTCTATACAATAACATGCACAAAGAAATTCATAATCATTTTTCCATAATTGCAAAAACAAAGAAATAATAAAGAAGGGTTTCCAGTAGATGAATGAATAAATTGTGGTATATCCAGAGAACAGACTTTTATCTAGTACTAAAAAAAAAATAAATAACCTACCAGCCATGAAAAGATTAAGAAATTTAAATTACTAAGTCAAAGAAGTCACTTTGAAATTACTACAGAACATATGATTCCAATCATTTAATATTCAGGGAAAGGCAAAATTATAAAGACAGCAAAAAGATCAGTAGTTGTGTAAGTAGAAGGAACACTGCAGGTTGAAACTACTCACAATACAGCATGGTAATTAGACTGTCGTGTCTATAACTTACTGCAAACCATGTATGGGGAGTGATTAGTGCGAGATATTGATAATGGGAGAGGTTGTGCTGAATGGGGCCAGAGGCACACGGGAATTGCCTGTCTTTCTGCTCAATGTTGTTAGAAATCAAAAGCTTCTCTATAAAATAAAGCCTCAAAACTTTATTTACTGAGAAATGAAGTTAGTTACAGCCTCATGAATATTAAGAGTCAAACTTAATTTTTCTGATGACTCACAATTTTACCATTCTGCTAGCTTCCAATTTAAATAAAACTACTATGCACACTTTTTCTTCAACATTTTGAAGAGGTAGGCCAGAGATACAGCACAGCTATTCACACAGCAGGTTTCCATTCCTGAAGTTTGAGGTCACAGATTCAATCCCTAGCATCAACCAGATCTGAGCAGTGCTCTGATGAAAAATAAGAATTAAAAAAAAAAAAGTTTTTAAGTGTTAGCATGCTAAAATTAACTATGAAAGATATAAAGATCAAAATGTGTAACTTCCTTAACACAATTCACACTTTATAATAAATGTCAAAGAGTATTTGAAAAATTGTCAGTCAACTGTCTTAATCTTAATATGAATGAAATAAGTATCAAAGCATAAAAGTAAATGCAGCATACAAGATAATTTATACTTATAGTATTAGCTGGATTGTAACAGACTTCTAGCCACTTCTTCCACTATTAATCCGAGTAAAGCACATCTAGTAATTTATAAACAACTTAGAGTGGGTGACAATATTCATTCTTGTTAACAGTTTTGGAGGTAGGATTATCTCTAATGGGGTCAAAAAGAACTATACTTACTACAGTCAATTCTCTAGAATGGACTTTTGATATATAATGTACTTTTAAATAGAGCACTCATTCTTCATATAACAAAGTACAGTCATAAGTAATACTGGACTGGCCTAAAGCAATAGGAAGGAGCATACACAAATGCATATCATGCAAAAATAGTCCAAGCTTCCATTATCACATGCTTAATAGCTAAATTCTTTTTTTTTTACTTTTTAAAAAAATATTTATTTATTTATTCCCTTTTGTTACCCTTGTTGTTTCTGATGTCAGAGTTCTTGGATAGGACAGAGAGAAATGGAGAGAGGAGGGGAAGAGAAAGACACCTACAAACCTGCTTCACCGGCTATGAAGCGACCCCCCCACCCCCCCGCAGGTGGGGAGCTTGGGGGCTCAAACCAAGATCCTTATATTGGTCCTTGAGCTTTGCACCACGTGCGCTTAATCTACTGCACTACTGCCTGACTCCCAATAGCTAAGTTCTTTTCTCTAGCAAGGCAAAGTAATTTTTTTTCATTCCCTTTTGTTGTCCTTGTTTTACTGTTGTAGTTATTATTGTTATCATTGTTGTTGGATAGGACAGAGAGAAATTGAGAGAGAAGCTCTAGAAGCTCTCTCTAGAAGTTCTCTAGAAGCTCTTCCCCCAACTAGAAGGCAGTTTCAGTGTTGTGGTTTCTTACTTTTTTTTCTGTCTATCACTCCATCTTCCTCTTTCTAACAGGAAAAGTAAGTTCAAAGTTCTGAAGCCTCAGAAAAGACCCCCTCTACTCCACCCCACATCCCCCCAAAAAAACTCAGCATGTCACCATTTATTTTTGTTTTCTATAACAACTTCCAAAAGAACTAAAGCAGCTGAAGAAGGGAATTGAGTGGAAATTAGTCTTTTTTACTGAACAGAATTATACCTATATTTATTACTGGAAAGTAGTACCAGCAGTGGGTACTACAAAAGCATTCACCAAGTGGCTATAATTTCAGTTTCTAATTAAAGCGCCTGTCCACAGCAATGAAAAACAAATGACCCCATCCAAAATTGGGGAGAGGCTACGGATAAGGTTACCAAAGAAGAGAGACCCAAAGGGCCAACAGACAAATGGAAAAGTGCTCCAAGTCACTGATTGTCAGAGAAATGCAAATAAAGACGATATACCACTTCACTCCTGTGAGAAGGTCATACACCAGAAAAGGTAGTAGCCGGTGCTGGATGGTGGTGCAGCAGGTTAAGTGCACATGGCATGAAGTGCAAGGACCGGCTTAAGGATCGCTACCTGTGGGGGTTGGGAAGGGGAGTCCGCTTCATAAGCGGTGAAGCAGGTCTGTGAGTGTCTTTCTCTCCTCCTCTCTGTCTTCCCCTCCTCTCTGTCCTATCCAACAACAATACTAAAAATAAACAAATAATTAAAAAAATAATTGGGATTTTGCAAAGAAAGAAAGAAAGAGAAAGAGAGAGAGAGGAAGGAAGGAAGGAAGGAAGGGAAGAAGGAAGGGAAGGAGGAAGGGAGGGAGGGAGGGAGGGAGGAAGGAAGGAAGGAAGGAAGGAAGGAAGGAAGGAAGGAAGGAAAAGAAGGAAGAAAGGAAGAAAAGATAGCAGCAACAAATGCTGGAGAGGTTGTGGGGTCAAAGGAACCCTCCTGTACTGCTGCTTGGAAAGTCAACTGGTCCAACCTCTAGAGCAGTCTGGAGAACTCTCAGAATGCTAGAAGTAGACCTATCCTATATGACCCTGCAACTCTTATTCTGGGAATATATCCTAAAGAATCAAACACACCCATCCAAAAAGATCTGTTTATACCTATGTTCAGAGCAGCACAATTTGCAATAGGCAAAACCTGGAAGCAACCCAGGTTTCCAACAACAGATGAACAACAAATGAGTGGCCGAGAAAATGGTGGTATGTATACACAATGGAATACTACTTAGCTATTAAGAAAATGAATTCGGGAGTCGGGCGGTAGTGTAGTGCAGCGGATTAAGCGCACGTGGCGCAAAGCACAAGGACAGGCATAAGGATCGGGGTTTGAGTCCCTGGCTCCCCAACTGCAGGGGAGTCACTTCACAGGCGGTGAAGCAGATCTACAAGTGTCTATCTTTCTCTCCCCCTCTCTGTCTTCTCCTCCTCTCTCTATTTCTGTCCTATCCAACAACAACGACATCAATAATAACTACAACAATAAAACAAGGACAACAAAAGGGAATAAATACATAAAAATAAAAAATAATTAATAAAAGAATATGAATTCAAGCCCCCAGCTCCCTACCTGCAGGGGAGTCACATCACAAGCGGTGAAGCAGTTCTGTAGGTGTCTTTCTCTCCCCCTCTGTTTTCCCCTCCTCTCTCAATTTCTCTCTGGCCTATCCAACAATGATGATGACATCAACAACAACAACAATAACTACAACAATAAAAAACAAGGGCAACAAAATAAATCAATAATTTGAAAAAAAAAAAAAAAAAAAGAATGTGAATTCAGATGGAGCTTGAAGGAATCATATTGAAATAAGCCAGAAAGAGAAGAATGAATATGGTATGGCCTCACTCATGGACAGAAGCTGAGAGATAAGGGGAAACACAAAAAAGAACTTGGCCTGGGTTTGGTATACTGTGCCACAGTGACTGGGTATGGGGAGGATGGGGTGGGTGGAGGGGAGAGAGACTTTCAGGTCCTGGTGCGTGAAGGTGGAGGAAGAGCGAGGCTAGTGGTGAATGAATGCTCTGCAGAAAACTGAGACATCTGATAAATGTAACAACAACTGTATACCATTAATCCCAATAAAAATATTAAAATAGATAAATACATGTCTGTGCATCCCTTCCAAGAAGGGGCAAGTAATATATCTGACTCTAAAATTAATCAGGTTCCTAAAGTCACTCCTAGGTACCTTATGAGGCGGTTTTCTTTATTGACACTATTTTTCAAAGTTTCTCACACAAATTAAAATGTGTTTCTTTTTACCAAAATGTATATACACATAAGAAATCACAAGGTTACTTCACGTGTGGAATGACAACCCTTCAGCTTCATTACTCGGGTGAGACCTTTCCTTTAATAGTACACTCTAATTTCATCTCAGGTAGTTCACTTTCTAACAAAGTCCCATAACCTAGATATACACCAGTTTCTGTGAGAGAGAGCTTATGTGCACACGTATCCATAAACTACTGCAAAATATATACCTGAAAGCAGGATTACACTAGAGTTTGCAGTGAGTACCTCCCTAACACTTCCTCTCCACTATTGCAAGCTTGGGATCCATGATTGCTCAACAAATTGTTTGGCTTCATATGTTAACTCTCTTTTCAATCACCAGGTTCCAGATGCCACCAGGATGCTGGCTAGGCTCCCCTGGATTGAAGACCCCACCAATGTGTCCTGGAGCTCAGCTTCCCCAGAGACACACCTTACTAGGGAGAGAGAGAGGCAGACTGGGAGTATGGACCGACCAGTCAACGCCCATGTTCAGCGGGGAAGCAATTACAGAAGCCAGACCTTCTACCTTCTGCAACCCTCAACGACCCTGGGTCCATGCTCCCAGAGGGCTAGAGAATGGGAAAGCTATCATGGGAGGGGGTGGGTTATGGGGATTGGGTGGTGGGAATTGTGTGGAGTTGTACCCCTCCTACCTTATGCTTTTGTTCACTAATCCTTTCTTAAATAAAAAATTTAAAAAATAAAAAAAAATTAAAAAAAAAAAAAGAAATCACAAGGTTTTTAAAAAAAAATCACAAGGTTTTAGTAAAATATTTATATTCATTCTTGTCTTTAAAAGTATCTAAATGGAACTACACATCCCTATATAAGAAAACCATTCGGAAAAACCACAATTGCTCTATTTTTTTTTAAATCTTATTCATTTGTTGGATAAAGACAGAAATTGAGAGTGGGAGAGATAGAGAGGGTGAAAGACAGACACCTACAGCACTGCTTCACCCCTGCAGGTGAGGACCAGAAGCTTGAACCTGGATCCTTGTGCACTGTAGCATGTGCGTTCAACTCACCTCCTAGTCACTACTATTTTTAAAGTAAAATCAGAATAAAGGTGCCAAGCAAGCTAAACACTTTAACAGAACTGATAACTGAATTACACCCTAACTAAATAACTTCATTATCAAATTAATTAAAATCCACAAGTATCATAGGCATTTCACAAGATGAAGAAAAAGAAACTATAGAAATAATTCAACTTGAAGTCACATGGTGGTGCACCTAGCAGAGCACACACATTACCACCTGTAATAAGGAAGCTTCAGAATCCGTGGCCCAATACTAAAAAAAAAAAAAGGAAAAATAGGGCAGTAAGAGCAGTGGGTTCAGAATTTCAGCAATAACCCTGGAGGGGGGGGGGGGGACACAGAACAATAATATTCTTTTTTTTTTCATTATCTTTCTTTTTATCAAAAAAATAAAGTATATATTATTAGAAAATAACCAAAGAGCCAGATAATATAACTGGATGGTGGGATTATAATTACAGGTGACTCTCTCTATTGGTCTCTATTTTTCTAAATCTTCTCTAGTGAATAATGTTGATTTAAAAAAAAAAAGAAGAAGAGGGAGTCAAGTGGTAGCACAGTGGGTTAAGTGCACATGACACAAAGCGTAAGGATACCGGTTCAAGGCCCCGGCTCCCCAGCTGCAGGGGAATTGCTTCAACAGCAGTGAAGCAGGTCTGCAGGTGTCTATATTTCTCTCCCCGTCTTCCCCTCCTCTTTCTTGTGACCTGAGTGGCTGTGTAGTGGATAGAATACTTGATTTGTGTGCTTGGGGCCCCAAGTTGGATTCCTGACATAGCATATGCCAGAGTGATGCCCTGGTTCCTTCTGTCTCTTTTGTCTCTCTCTTGTGTTAGAAAGTAAATAAACATTTTAAGGGGAGTCGGGCAGTAGCACAGTGGGTTAAGCACATGTGGCACAAAGGGCAAGGACCAGAGTAAGGATCCCAGTTTGAGCCCCTGACTCCCCACCAGCAGGGGAGTCATTTCACAGGTGGTGAAGCAGGTGTCTATCTTTCTCTCCCCCTCTCTGTCTTCCCCTCCTCTCTCCATTTCTCTCTGTCCTATCTAACAATGACAACATCAATAACAACAATAAAAAACAAGGGAAACTAAATATAAAAAAACATTTTAAGAATAAAAACAATTTAACTTCACAGAGTATGTGTGAGTAAAAATTGATTCTTTTCCAAAATATGCTTCTATTTACAAGTTACATTTAAGCAAATATCCAAGTGTAATTTATGAAACTAGGATAAAAGTTTCAAAGGTAAGTACGTCCTGAGCATTCCTCTCCATACACTATTTTAAAGCAAGGCAACCTGATAAAACTAGAGCAAAAAAAATCGCAAACTTAGGTTTATGGGTCAAATCCAGCCCAATGCCTGACTTACGACGTTTTACTGAAAACTACCTACATGCCTTCCTTTACATGTTCATGGCCACTTTGGGGCTGTATCAGCAAGCTGAGTAGTCATTCAGGGACCATAACATAAAATTTTTATTCTCTAGCCCTTTACTGAAAAAGCAATCTATTGATTCCTAAGGATTCAGATCGTCACCACTATAAATGCATACAAATACACACACCCATTCTATATCATCTTGAGTAGAGAACATTTAAGTTAATGACTGGGGCAAGGTTGAGCGCACATATTACAATGCGCAAGGACCCGGGTTCAAGCCCCCACTTCCCACCTGTAGGGGGAAAGCTTTGCAAGTGGTGAAGCAGGGCTGCAGGTGTCTCTGTCTCTCTTCCTCTCTATCTCCCCCTTCCCTCTTGATTTATGGCTATCTCTATCCAATAAATAAAGGTAACAAAAAAAATTTAAAAATTATAAGTTGATGTCTTAAGAATCTGTGTGACCCAAGTGTTCTGATTTGTAGTTATATATTGGCTGCTGTCTAGTTTCTGGACATATAAGCTATGATTTCCAAAAGGCCTGACTTCAGACATTTAAGATCTACATGGCATTACTTATGTAGAATGATAATACAGAAGTTTGTATTTTAACTGCTGAATTAAAAAACAGATGGTTACATAGGAGGAGAGGAGGGTGGATTAAAACAAAAAAATATATCATAGACATAAAGGCACTGGGTTTTAGGAATTATTGTAACAGACAAAAGCATACGGTACGCAAACGAAAGCAGAATGTACTGTGGACTACTGAGCAGGAGTGAGAAAACTGTCAGCAGCTCTTCCCCCAGCTCCCTATCAATTCATCCCACTTTACCCTCAACCCAAGGTACATAGTAAACAATGGCAGTACCTAAAATTCAAGAGAGAGGAAAGGAACTGAGACTGCTAAGTCTGCGGGTGGGTAACTACTAGGTATTTCAATTCTTCAGAAATGTCTAAAAATGGCGATACTAAAGTATGAAAGTTAACTTGTCTTTATTTTTATTGTGACAAATAAAAATTAGAAATAGGTTCAAACGAAAGTATAAGCTAATAATATGGTATGGAAGTCTAATTGTTGTTATAGGAAAAAGTCTGACCACCTAATCAGCAGGTGCTATTCCTTATCCTTAAAACGATTCACCACCAGTGTGACTACAGCAAGACGTAGCTTGCATGTTTTGGCATTCTATTAACATTGCTGTTTTGTGAGCTAGTAAGTAGTCTTTCATAAAAATCAAATCAATAATCACCTCATTTTGTTTCCCAAGTAGATTACTCTTAAACTCTGTCTTTCTAAAACAGATGCAGACCTAAAAAGTAATAACAGTAAAACATCTTTTTCTTTCTATCATTCTATTATATTCTTAAGCAGATGGGCATCTGTTTAGGTCAAACCACAAATATCACATTAATCTACAATCCAAAGACTAAGTAGACTGCCTGATGATGATAATTTGTCAGATCAGGACAGGAAATCAACATCGAAACACTGCAAAACATATCAACACTGACACTCTGATTATTAATTTTCTTCTTGTAACACTTCACTTTCAATGAATGAATTTAAAGGCAGTACAGGCAACCAAAATGTACCTTTTATTTACTAATACACCTACTGTCCAGTTATTTACAAGTACATTTTCAACAATCAGTATTCCAACTTATTCTATACAATTACCAAATTTAACACAGGGGTGTGTGTGTGTGTGTGTGTGTGTGTGTGTGTGTGTGTGTGGTGTGTAGCTACCATAATGGTTATGCAAAGAGAATCTCACACCTAAGGCTCCAAAGTGCCAAATTCAATCTCTCACCAAATCAGTGATTCAAAGATAACCGCTATACTAAATATCTTTCAAAACAATGAAATAAAGATCATATTAATAGGCACTACAGTTTTTAAAAGTACTCTGACTTTAATCATTATCCTGATCATCAACACCCAAGAAAGGAAACTTCTTTAAGTGTAAAAAAAAAAAAAAAAAATGCCTGAAATGTACTATGTCATCATGAGACCTTATCAGTTCTTCAAAATAAATGCAACATCTTAGCACTCATATGTCCGCTGCTGCTTCAAGAATGAAAAATAGTCCCTGTCCTCGTGCTTTCTCCCGGCCTCTTCTGTAAACAAAGGCTCCACTTATGCATCTACCCATCTGGATTATTACTGCTGTCAACTGATGTGACAGAAAGGAACCCACAAGGGTATGCACTCCAATACTGTATCCTCTTTAACTAGTACCAGAGCCAATCAGATCACGCTGGACAAAGATGGTTTAGAACATTCCCAAATCCTTTACAGAAGAAATTCTAAGTTCCTAGAGCTTGAAGGACATGCATCCCAAATTCCTCCTTTTCCAGGAACAAAGCTAAAGATTTTAGTTGTCTTATCCAAAATTAGTCTGAAGGCCAGGACACAAATCTTCTAACGATAAGGTGATTCTTTCCAAAATCCCTTTACTTTTTTTTTTCTTTCAGGGTGGCGAAGTCAGGTTATAATTTTAAAAGCAAATTAAGCTGAAAAGAAAAATGAAAAACACAGAGAATACCAAACAGAAATAAACCCATTACCAAGCAGAGACTTGATTCCCTGAAAATTACCATATCCTTTTCAATTCTACTCACTTTCTGTCACAACTTGTCTCCCCTCCAAAAGGAATCCAATACAAAAATAACGATTTTGAGGCAGATACCTTTTCTGGTTGTTTCTAAGGTTAATGTGCCTCTTCGTCCTGCTGAGAATCAGCACAACCCACAAGCTGGCACAGAACTCATTCTGCCTTTCATACAAAGTGCTCTTTAGTGAAGAACTAAGAGTTAAGCAGTGAAGGCATTTTAAAACCCTTGCTTCTCTACAGCTAAAACTCCACATGAACAAAACAGATGGTAGGGGAGAAGAGAGCAGATAAAATTTTGCTAAAATTCAGTTAGACTCCTTCACTTTTCCCTACTCTGAACAAAAATTCTACTCCCAAATCACTTTTTTCTAATATTTTGTAATTTATCTTGTAAAATAAAGTTAATAAGCAGCAAGACACTCTAATGCTATTCTGCAAGTGCAAAATCATCTAATCACTCATCACCTAAGAGAAACAAACTTTCACACATATTATTTATATTACCACATCTAAACAGCAATTTTGCAAGTCTGGGTTGAAAAAAAAACCATTTTAAAGATACTCCTATAAGAGTAAAATAGTACTTTGCAAGACCTTTCTATCTAAGACTGCATCAGCTACAAAATTAAGTGAAATATCCTTCCAAACAGTGACTGGCACCTAGATGCCTCTAGCAATTATTTGAGCAAAAGAAGTAACATCAAAAATCTTTCCTGGGAGTCGGGCGGTAGTGCAGCGGATTAAGCGCACGTGGCGCAAGGTGCAAGGACCTGTCTAAGGATCCTGGTTCGAGCCGCCTGATCCCCACCTGCAGGGGAGTCGCTTCACAAGCAGTGAAGCAGGTCTGCAGGTGTCTATCTTTCTCTCCCCCTCTCTGTCTACCCCTCCTCTCTCCATTTCTCTCTGTCCTATCCAACTACAACGACATCAATAAAAACAATAATAACTACAATAAAACAACAAATGCAACAAAAAGGGAAAATAAAGAAATATTTAAAAAAAATTAAAACAATCTTTCCTATGGAACTAGAAGAGCACAGAACGTAGGTGGTAGGAGTGTTGTGGAACTATACCCCTGTCATAATTTTGTAAATCATTAACAAAAAAGTTTTAAAGAAAATAAGCAGAGAGTCGGGCAGTAGTGCAGCGGGTTAAGCACAGGTGGTGCAAAGTGCAAGGACCAGAGTAAGGATCCTGGTTCGAGCCCCCAGCTCCCCACCTGCAGGTGGGTCACTTCACAAGCGGTGAAGCAGGTCTGCAGGTGTCTATCTTTTTCTCCCTCTCTCTGTCTTCCCCTCCTCTCTCCATTTCTCTCTGTCCTATTCAACAACGATAACTACAACAATAAAAAAACAATGGCAACAAGAAAGAATGAATAAATATTTTAAAAAAGAAAATAAATAAGTAAAAACAAAATCTCTCACATTAATATCATATATAAGGGTGGGGGTAGATAGCATAAGGCTTACGCAGAGACTCTCAGGCCTTAGGCTCCAAAGTCCCAGGTTCAATCCCCTGTACCACCATAAGCCAGAGCTGTGCAGTGCTCTGGTTAAAATATATATATATATATATATATATATATATATATATATATATATATATATATATATATATATCACATATAGAATATTTAACAAAACAGCTACACAGTCTTTAAAAAAATGCTTAATACTGATGTCAATTTCATGAGGTAGGTAAGATGATCATTCTCGTCTAACTGCTGAAGAATTTGGGCTTGAAATGCAATAGTTTTCACTGGAACACCTGCAGTGTGTGGCATATCTGATTATCACATTAACAGGAGAAACAAACCTGGCTATTAAGTAGGTGGAAGTCAAGAGTATTAAACAGTCTGCAATGCAGTGATAAATTCCTAGGATTACCCAGTCCAAAATGTTACAAGTTGAGAGACAGTAGCCAAAGACAAATGAACAAAGTCAGACAGCTAGCAGAGTCTTCAAAGTAGTTCAAGTCAGTAACAAAAGCCTGGAAATCACCAATGATAAACCCAAAAAGGAAGCCAGTATAAAAGCATATCACATTCTCATGCTAAAAGAAGTCTAAGCGATTGGCTCTCACAATGGCAAAATGACAATAGCAAAAGATGACATAATTCCAAATTCAACATTACTCTGCCATAACACCTCTTTATCTAGGTTTTTCATTTCTGCCTTGTAATTGCTTCAATGAAGTTATCTATAAAATTTTAGCATCCTTAGTGTCTCTAAAATGTTATACAAAGGACTCCTTGAATCCTCCTCATTTTCCATTCTACTCCTGTTGTTTGAATTCACCTGACTACCTACAGACACTAAAGCTATCTATGAGATTTTATTGGCCCATTTTTCCAGCTATGACACCAATTCAATGCCATTCATCACCCTTAGAATCACTTTCTTCCTGTCACCATCTCCCTAGGTAACTGCAATAATCTGTGACTGAATAACACTCAGGGTAACTCAGGTTAACAGATAAGGTTTTCCATGAACTGTGCCTTTATTTCTGCCCCCAACGCAGGGTCACAATTCCAACCAATCTCTCTCTCTTTTTAAAAATATCTGATTTATGGGAGTCAGGTGGTAGCGCAGTGGGTTAAGCGCAAGTGGTGCAAAGCGCAAGGACCAGTGTAAGGATCCCAGTTCGAGCCCCCTGCTCCGCACCTGCAGGGGAGTCGCTTCACAAGCGGTGAAGCAGGTCTGCAGGTGTCTTTCTTTTCCCCGTCTTCCCCTTCTCTCTCCATTTCTCTCTGTCCTATCCAACAACATCAATAACAACAAAACAACAAAGGCAACAAAAGGGAATAAATATTTTAAATATATATATTTTATTTATTGGATAGAGACAGAAAAATTGCAAAGAAAGGGGAGAGAGAAGGAGACAGACAGAGAGACACCTACAAGCACTGCTTCACCATTCGTGTAGGTGGGGATGGGGGGGGGGTGCTGAACCTGGATCCTTGTGCACTGTAACACATGTGCTCAACCAGGTGCTCCACCCACCCGGCCCCCCAACCAAGCTCTTCAGTACTCTTTTATACTACCCAGATGGTCCACTTTTCTTTACTTTTGTCTACACCGTTTAATGTTCAAGTTCTAGCCCTCCTGCCAGGCTAACCCCTTAGTCTACTAATGTAGAGAAATGGCATTATGGGGTCAAGCAATAGCTCAACTGGTAGAGCGCACTCCTTACCATGACCAAGGTCCTGAGGTCTGAACTCCAGCACCACATGGGCAGCCCATGGACAGGTAGGAAGGGAGAACAGCATGGCTAGTGAAGTACTATTGTGGCCTCTCTGCCCCCTCCCCCCCATATATGTGTGTGTGTGTACGCACACACATATACATAGTAAAATATAAAACTACTTGCTTGGGAAGCTCACTCAGCAGAGCCACCATCACCCATGCACAGAGTCCTGGGTTCACTCTTCAGCACCATACACACACACACACACACACACACGGGGGGGGGGGGTATCAAATGTAGAAAATGTACCTGTAATTTAACTTAGTGCAGTAAGTAAATTCTCTGAACAATTCTCCTAGTCTAATAACATTTTCCATTCCACCAGTCAGGACAGGAAACTTACTGGAGAATCATATTTCATTTATTTTGTATACTCAGAATGCCAAGCTACTTGAAATCACGGAATTGCTAACTAAAGAAATCATCTAGCAGAACACCTTCATTTTAGAACTAAGGAGAAAGCTAGCTGAAGGACAAGTACGTCTTTTATGGCAAAACAAAAATGAGAATTCAATCACAATCTTTAGTCCAATGACAGGTAGCACTAGGAACTAGGGAGACAGCCCAGCTGTTAGAGGACAGGACTTACAAACCTGAGGCTCCAGAAGCTACAGGTTCAATCCCCAGCGTCACCTTATGCCAGAACCGAGCAGAGCCCTGCAGTGTCTATCAAAACTAAATAAATCTAATGTTAATACTAAGTAAGAGCTAGTTACATGTGCGGCAGTGCACAAGAAGCCTGCAGTCAGTAACATCACACAGGAATCAGGAAGAGTTCATGAGTGTGAGAAGTAATTCATCCAGTAGAGCACCCACCCTGAATCTCCTATGGGAGACCCCAAATCTGAGTCACAGCACCACATGGGAACACCATAACACTGGGGGTTATGGACAGCTCCATGGACAGTGTGTGTGTGGGGGGAGGGGGGCGGGGGGAGAAAGTGTTATAGTGTCTCATAGTGTCTCTTCCTCTCTGTCCATTTCTTCCTCTGTGTGTATAACAAAATGAAGAAAATAAGGTCATGTAGTGAACTAGCACCCAGGCAAAGCCTCAGCACCAGGGCATACACAGTTCATGCTTTATCAAAGCACAGATTGTCCAGTACACTGCATCTTCCTCAAGTCAAGAAGACAATAAATGAAGTTCGCTGATAGCTAGAATAAAATCTCATATGCTTACAGAAACTCAACTCTGTTTACAATAACATTTTTTTAGCTTGGTTCTTGAAATATCTGTATGTAAGTCAGCTTCACTGTGCTTCAACAAGAATATACTAAAAAATAAAATCAAGGTAGCTTTTGGTTACAACAGAGTCTGCAGTAATTAGTAAACCAGGAGTCTAGATAAGGACAAGAGTAGCATTACTAGAAATGACTTCATTCTTCAGTTAAATCTCCACCCCCCTCCTTTTTCTTTTGCCATGTGGAAACAAGATAATTTATCTCCATAGTTCTGACCTCTCAAGAATCACACTACCCCTATTTCCATATGGCAGACAGCAGAACTGATATTTAATTATATCACAGCTATCTGACACAGTACATAAAATTGTTTCCTACCAATAAGCATATGCCAACCTATTCTCCAGAAGCCAAGACAGTTGAACATAAATCATATGTATATTATCAGTCACTTGCAATGTACTAATGTACAACATACATTAGAGGCAAGAAATCATTGAAGGATTCAGATTTTCACTAATTTTAGTCCAGACATTAGATACTAGATAAATTTCTCTTTTAGTGTGGTATTTTTGTTTGCTTTTGTTTCCACCTCAAAGTAGATGATAACTGATCAACTTAGGTCAGTTTTCTGACATTTAGGAAGACATTTTATTAGTTAAACTAGACGGGGACTTGGAAACCTAAGAGTTCAATGCTTCTTTTGAAGACATTTCCTGTTTTGCTTTCCAGTTAAATGAAAGAAAAGGGTTTTTTTTTGTTTGCTTATTTGGTTGTTTTTTTCTACTAATGTATTCCTGCTGTAAAGACATCCTTTAGGATAAATGTTTCAGTGGCTATATGTGTCTAACAGAAGGTGAAGACTCAAAGAAACTTAATTCAATATAAAAAACATTAAAAAATAAGGGCAATAAAGAACACATGACAAAAGTCTTGTTTAAACCAATACAGAGATTTAAAATTAGAACCTCTAAATTTTAGGTGTCTAACAAACAAAAGAATGTATCTTAAACCACATGTGTGGAAATCCAGATAAAAATTTTCAAAGTCTTAGTCATTTTCTATAAAGCAAAGCCATAATAAATACAGCTCATAGGGCAACAAAAGGGAAAATAAATAAAATATTTTTAAAAAAATCTTTAAAAAAATAAAATAAATACAGCTCATAAGCTCATCTGCTACTCAAGGCTAACAGAAGGAATGACTAGTCAACATCACTGTTAGGCAAGCCAATTTTATTCCTCTAGAATTTTCTGATCTCATAAAAATGGAAAAGTAGCAACAGATTTGCCAAGTAGGTTTTCTGAATTCATTCTAAGTATAGTTAAGAAAGGTTCTCAAACAGAGTATAACTGTAAAGTAATTCCAGGTTCATTTTTATTCATACCACTTTAATACTATTACAAATACATTTAAGCAGAAGTCTGTACAAGTGACAATTTTAGACAACGGATCTTAGTTTTGACTTGTCAACAGGCACTAGGCCTAACATTTTAACTCTTCTCTTTATGTCAACTTGCTAATTACGCAACTGTATTAGTAATGAAAGTCCTATTTAGGAAAAATGTCATATGTCACAGAATCAATTTTGGTGGTGGTGTTCACTTATAGTCACATCAAATTATAAAAGGACCAGATTGGTACTTAAAAGGAAAAACAGTGATGTGCCTTAAGAAAACTGACCTCTAAAGATGAAATAACCCAAAAACACCTGGTCAAATTCAACTTCATTTTACTTTTTTAGTTCAGTGAAAAATTTCCTTTGCCAGGCACAAAAATTTAGCTTTCATTCCAAACATTTCATCTAGACCCAACAGCAGACTAATCTTGTCACTTCACAGAGTTCTGCTGAGCACTGAAGTCCCCACACTGACAAGATTAACTGTGGTTCTTTCATGTGCCCAAAACAGGAATCCTAAGCTAGAAGACACTGATCATCAAGTTTAGGATTAAAAATATCTAAAGAGTTGAAAACAAAAATATCCTAGGCTCAGCTACCTAGCAATAGGCATTTGGCTAGTGACATTTATACATACTGTCTTAGAAATTCAGATTCACACTGCCTGGTCAGTTTTTGCCATTTGCATAGGTCTGAGTGTACTACTGGTATTTATTATGAATGGTAGATTGTGCTTAGTTCATAATTCAAAGACCTACTGAAAAATTTTCCTTAGCACTGTGAAGATCAGCGTGCCAATCCACAAGTGAAACTCTCGGTGCATCCTGATTTCACAGAGTAATTCTTTGAAATGAAGATTTTTAAAGATTATATCTAAAATGCAAGGCACATGTTTAACTTAAAAGCAGAGTTCTCTCCCCAATCTCAGAAGCCTATAAATAGAAATGTGCAATGGATTCCCTATTTTATTTTGAGGGGATTTTTTTTTTTTTAACAATAGTCTAGTAAGGCCACTAAACTTTTCCTATTACTAACATATTAACTCAACAGTGTTACTGAGAAGGAAGCAGATATCCCACAGATGGATGAAGAAAACAAAAGCACAAGACTCTCATGTTCAAGTTAAAAAATAATGGCATTTGGGCTGGCAAAATAGCTCACTTGGACTGTGCGCTGCTTTGCCATGTGGGGGACTCAGGTTCGAGCCCAGCCAGCACTGCACTGGAGAAAGCTTCAGAGCTGTGGTCTCTCTCAGTCTCTCTCTCTCTCTCTCTCTGCCTACCTCTACCTAAATTAGATAATAACAAAATAAAATAAGGGCATCTAGTTTAAGAGAAACTAAATGTCATAGTGAAAGCCTACTTCAAGTTAAACAGTCTAAAAGTGGAGATGTTCAGACTAAAAAAATCATATTGATGAATGAGAAGGTATTTGAAAAATACTACCATAAACTGTAATAGTTCATGATTAACTGGGGAAAAAAATAATCCGTCCTATACAACTAAGCCAGAGTGCAATTAACCTAAGGTTTTAGGTATACGTAATAATACAAAAGGAAAACAACATTAGTACACTTACATTACATTAAGAAAACACTATAAAATACCCAGAAATGTCAACCCTTCAAACTGATTGTATATTTGTCTTCCTGTGACTTTCTAGACAGATATCAGAAATAACCAAATTCAAATTTAAACCTCCAATGCATTAGATAACAAACAGGTCACAAGTTCAACAGCCTACCATGCACAGTATTTCTAAACAGCAGTTAAAAAGTGTCCAGCGTCACTATCTTTAAATTTCATCCTTAATATATTCAATATATTTAGGCAGGTATATTTTATCATAGAAACTCCTAGCTCTGTTCGAAAACAGTACTTACTATAGCAAAACTTTAGGCCTCTTATGTGAATGCACGCACAGCTACTACTACACACCAAGAGCTGGGGAACACCACAGCAACATAAAACCTGTAGATAGGGACAATCAAAGGAAAAGCCAACATCACATAGTTTCAGCTAAGATACGCCTCATCACATCGTGTTCTTGGGAGTTAAACAGAAAATAGAACTAAATCAGCAGCAAAGAAGGACTTGGGAGAATAGACTAAAAGCTAACAAAATATAATAAAATGAAATGAAAGGATACAGCCTTAAAGCACCAGTCTGAGTTCCCACTGCCAGGATCTTCTGTACGGGATCAAAGGCCAAGGCTGAGGGCTGGTAGGGAAATCCATGGCGAACAGTCTTAGGGATGGGCAAGTGGCATCACAGCAACCAAGGCAGGAAGCAAAATTTAAAAACAGAGAAGGCAACAGAGGTGTTAGAATCCAGAACAAGTTATAATTGACACACACACACAAACATAACACATGCAACTGAACCCCAACTATAAATCCTTATTAAAGACCAAGTCATTCATATAAAACCTAAAACCAAAAAGGAAAAATAAACTACCCTAGGGTAACATATTATTATTATTATTATTATTATTATTATGCTTTTCAAATAAAGATCATTCTATGGGGGAAAATTTAGTAGTAATGTACTAAAGTTTGCAGTGGCTAAAAATTCTGTCCATTCTGATGTACAATTTATGCTTGATTTTAAGTGTGATAACTTCATTACTGCATTTGGATGCTAAATATAAAGTAATTCTGAGAGAAAGTTGTCACATATTTACTACTGCCGAGGATTCAATAAAGCAGTCAAATATCTTTCCCAATATTTCATAACTGAGCCATCAGGAAAGGGTGTGGAATGTAGTTGGTTTTTCTTTCTTTTTTTTTTTTTTTTTGCATTTTTACTATTAATTCCTCAATGATTATAGAATGTTCGGAACAAAAAACGGAAGGGAGTGCACACTTCTGAGACACTGACATTAAGAGCGCACAGCATTTATAAAGGAGAGAGCCATCAATGCCGGCCATGGCAAGTTTGGGTTTCTCACTGAGAAGCTGGTGACTTTATTGGCTGCATCATTCTTTCTGAATTACAGACCGCTGTGGCAAGGGTGCTGTTAATAAACAAAAAACAAAAAAAAAGAAAGAAAAAAATTATAGTGCTTTTTCAACCAACCATCACGATAAAAAGATTTAAAAAAGCAACGCTGCGACTACTTCATCTCTGAAGCCTCGTCCCAGGAATCTAGGGGAAAAGTGATGAGCAAAAAACATGTAGCTGAGCAGGTTTGGCTCTTGGGGGGAGGGGGGGGATGTCAACATTAGAAATGAAGACAACTGTTTCCCAAAGAAAAACTTCTCAGCTGGCGAATTGGAGGAAGATGCTAGGGGCACTAAATAAATAAATAAAATAAAACTCCCAGCGGATTAAGGCTGCGAAGGACAGGGTCAAGGAATACCTTAGGGAAGCAACCTTGAGCAATGATTGCAGCTTGTGGAGAGGGAATGGAGGGGAAAGAGGAAAGGAAAGGAAAGGAAAGGAAAGGAAAGGAAAGGAAAGGAAAGGAAAGGAAAGGAAAGGAAAGGAAAGGAAAGGAAAGGAAAGGAAAGGGAAGGAAAGGAAAGGAAAATAAGATGATGTCAATGTCCAAAATAAACCGCCAAGTGAGCAGCGAGTCGACGATCCCGGGCGCTTCCCTGCCTGGCTTACACCTCCCTCCCTGGCTCCCTCCCTCCTCCCGGGTGAAGCCCCCCGAGCAGCCGCCGATGCCCCCGGTTTCCGCCGGGCTGCGCGCTCCGATCGATCACCTTGCAGAGCTGGAAGTGCTCGGACTGGAGCGTTTCCTGGATCTCGGGCTCCCGGTTCCCCGGCTGGTGCTGCGGGTGCTGCTGCTGCTGCTGCGAGGCCGACGACGAGCCGGCAGTCAGGCCGTCCAGCACCTTCCTGATGTTGAATTTCCTCATGGTCCCGGCGGGGACGGCGGGAGGCCCAACCCGAGCCGGGGTGGGGTGGGTGGGGGGCGAGTCAGGTCGCGCCCACCGAGGTGGAGGGTGGGGTGCGGGGGACCAGGGTGCGAGCGTGCGGGGCAGGAGGCGGCTGGGGAGAAGCGGATCCAAACAGGAAATACTGCGGCGGCGACCAGGAGGAGGACGACGACGAGGAGGACGAGGAGGAGGAGGACGACGACGACGACGACGAGAGCGCGGCGGCCACCGGCACTCCGGGCGGCGACCCCGTCTTCCTCCCAGGCCGCCGCGGCCACTGTGGCGCCGCTTCAGCCGCCGCCGCCGCCGCCGCCTCGCTGCCGGGCCGGGCGGAGCAGATCTGGCGGCGGCGCCCGGAGCGCGCTCAGCCCAGCCTCACCTGGCCGCGGGCGGACTCTGAGCCGCGCCGCCGCCCCGGCTCGCCCCCGCCGCCGCCGCCGCCGCGTCCATGGCCCGCGGCCGCGCCGCTCGTCGCCCGCCCCGGCCCCGCAGTCCCTCGGTGCAGCCTCCTGCCCGGGCTGGGCTCCGGCTCCGGCTCCGGCTCCGGCTCCGGCTCCTCCTCCGAGGGGTCCCGCCGGCTCCCCGTGCGCGGCAGCGGCTCAGCGCCGCCGCCCGCCGGGCATCGCACGCAGGGTGCCCGGGGTGGGTCCCCGAGCTGCTCGCCTCGCTCGTCCGCCGCCGGACCGGCCCGCCCGCGCTCCCGGAGCGCCCGGCTATACCAGCGCCTCTCTCCCTCTTTCTCTCTCTCTCTTTCTCTCTCTCTCTCACCTGACAAGGCGCCTCGGCGCACGGCACCAACGCCCGCCCCAAGCAGCAGCGGCAGCCGCAGGAACAGCGCCGACCGCGGCGGTGGTAGCAGCTGGGCCTCCGCGGAGCCGCGCCGCTGGGCATGCGCACGCGCGCCGCCCCCCCCCCCCCCCCCCCCCGGCCTCTTGGCGCGGCACCGAGGGGGAGCTGGGACTTAAATTATCCTCTGCGAAAATCCCAGACCCGGGCTACATTTTCCCCATCCCCAATCGCTCTGCCAAAGTCTGCAGCTGCCTCTTCTCCTCCTCCTGCAGCTGGAATAGTAAAAAAAAAAAAAAAAAAAAAAAAAGAGTCTAACAAGCCTTGCTTGCAAATTTGCTTATTAAAGCAGGTGGTGGTTAATGCTCTCACCCTGGGCATTAACCAGGATGCTGCTGGCTGCCGGTGGCAATTATTATTATTGTTGCTGTGTCGATGGACTTTGTTTTGGAATGGTTTGCATTTGGGTTTTGCAAGAGGGAAAGAAGAAAAAAAGAAAGGCCAGGCAACGCTTATGTCTGTGGCAAGAGGATGACAGACTTAAGTTCTAGGGAGGCACGGAGAAAAACCTGGACTAGGGGTGTAGGGGGTGGAGTTTTCCTGAAGCTGTTACTGTTGATAAAATCAAAAGCCTCGCCCTGGCAGGTAGCTGCGAGAAAGGAAGAGGGTGTCAAAGGGGAAGAGCTCTGGAGTTGGGTGCCTGCCCCTACCGCTGACACTACCACCCCGGGGTGCAGCCTGCACGCATCTGTGGGTGGGGATGAGGATGGGGGCCAGAATGAGATAAAGACTGCTGTAAACACTGCTGCCAAGTGGTTTCTATAATCTTGATGCAAATCATCCTCGAAATAATCCCCAAAGCTTCTCAGCCCTTAGCACAGAGAAAGAGGTCTCGGACGAAGTTTTCACTCAGACCTTCCTTGATACAGTTTCTCCAGGATGCTTGCAAACAATGATCTGCCTTAAGTTTTAAAAGGCAGGGAGATGCTTTGTGAAGATTATCTTTCCCGGGAGTGCATACAAGGAAAGGTGGACTAGCTTAGGACGTAGAAACCAGGGAAAACGTAAGGAAGGAAGGATGGAAACAAATCAGTATTCATTCTACTTTCGGGAGCATGGGAGGTCGGCAGAGACGACTCTCCCGCGCTAACGACTACCCACACCCAGATGCTCCAGCGAAGAATCATCCAAAAGCTGCCAAGGCTGTTTTAGTTCAGACAAGAAATCAGAAGTGCCCGCCCTCTTCTTTCTTAATGGTCACGGTCTCCTTGTCCAGGAAGACTCTCGTCGTTGTATTGGTTAAAGCGACAAACCGTCAAGAATATTTAGCCAACCAACTACGACTGGCACTCAAGAATTTCGGGAAGTGTAGTTCTAACTGGAGGTTCCGCAACCAGGAAGAGGTCTCACACTAGGTTCATAAAATCGCTTTGTGGTTTCATATTTATTGACTTGTTCAGTTAACTTACTGGGTAAAATCAACAATAAAATAAATTAAAAGTTTTAAGTTATTTCCAAGTGACTTCAAACTTTTTCTATACTCACTGTGATATTGAAGATGCAAACAAGCCAATTCTTGCTATGAAGAAATTCACCGCAGTCTAAAGGGGTAACCCTCACATCAATAAATAATTGTAAAACAATATGATGAGTTCACTGATGGACTCATTTACAGGAGAGACTAAAGATGGTAATTGAACCAATCAAGGAAGAAGGCCTGGAAATAGCAAGACAAGAGAAGTTCATAAGAGTCAGAGTTGATGAAGAGGGTGAAGAAAACAGGTGAAGAGGGTCAAGAAAACATTGGAAAACAAATTAGAAGAGAATAATCAGAATTATCTGAAGATTAAACGCACACACACACACACACACACACACACACACACCACCACCACCACCACCACCACCAACACCAACACCAACACCAACACCAACACCACCACCATACAATTATTTATACATAAAATTAAAAAAGAGAGATTATTATTTCCCAATTCTATGATCCGCCTTTCCATCTAGGCTGAAAATTAAACTTTTGGCTAATTTCTTTTTCTTTTTTTCTTCTTGCCTCCAAGGTTATTGCTGGGCTTCGGTGCCTGAACAACAAGTCCACTGCTCCTGGAGGCCATTTTCCCAATTTCGTTGCCCTAGTTGTAGTCATTATTATTGTTTTCATTGCTGTTGTCATTGTTGGACAGGACAGAGAGAAATTGAGAGAGGAAGGGAGACAAAAAGGGAAAGAGAAAGACACCTGCAGACCTGCTTCTCCGCCTGTGGAGCGACCCCTTTGCAGGTGGGGAGCTGGTGGCTCGAAGTGGGATCCTTACTGACCTTGCTATCCATCCTCTCCAAAGCTCATGGAAACTAGGACATATCCAAAACCGTGTTAAGTAACAAAGTTCCCTAAAGTCTACCTTTTTTTAAATGAACTTATATGTCTTTTTTTTTTTTTGATTAGTGATTTAGTAATGATTGACAAGATTGTCAGGTAACAGTGGTACAATTCCAGACAGTTTCCACCACCAGAGTTCTGTAGCCCGTCCCCTCCACTGAAGAACTCCCTATTCTTTATCCCTCTGGGACTTAATGTCTACCTTTATTGCAGCAAATAAAACAATGAGTCCTCAAAGTCATACTATTCATACTATATCTCCTTTCTTTCTCTCTCTCTCGTTCTCCCTTTCTTTCTGTATGTTTCTCTATATGAATGAAAAAGTGGCCTGAGCCTCAAAATTGTACATACACAAGATCTTGGCTCATTTATATAGATAGATAGATAGATAGATAGATAGGTGGGAATATGTAGGTAGACTTGTAGGTAGCTATAGATGTGTGTTAGCACATGGCAGAATTTGATCCATAACAACCTCTCAACAAAGTTTTCTTTGTTTTGTATTACTGAATCAGTATGTAAACAATCCACTAGCTTTCTGCCCTTGGGCTAGTGACTTCCTCCAAGTTGAATTCTGACCTACTTGTTGAAGAATGAATTAGGAGGTGATAATGTGATAGTATTGCACACCCTGGAAATTATGGGTAGCCATATCATATTCATTTGAATTAGTATAACTTCAAAGAATTCTCAATAAAATGAAAATTTTAAAAGTAAAAATAAGAGTTGATAGACAAAAAAGAAGTGCCACTTATTTATTTGGTATGGCTTGCCAGTGACCAAGAAATAGTAACTTTCCTGAATCTGACAACCCTAATTCTCTGGTTTAAAAGCCGCCAGGCTAACAAAGACCCTGCAGTTGGTTTGACAGTGATAGCTGGATGCTGATTCGATGGAATGAGACATATAAACTGTAGATTAATATTATGATGAGACATTACATTATTGCCAAGAAGTTCCTGAAACATAGACCAAATGTATTTTATCTGTTAGTAGTCATCTATATCAGCTTATGTTCCATTTATTGAGCCCCAAAGGATGTGTGCACAACAATTATTGATTCACTACAATATGTAACACAATATTGAATTTAAATTATTTGTAAATTACAGCAGCAATTTATATGCCTGTTCAGTTGTGCTTTTCTAAATGGGTTCTCTAGCCCCAGCAGAGATGCTGGATCTAGGAACTGTGTTATGAACAAGTGACCCTGTGTCCTAGTCCAAAATAATTGGATAGAAGATAGACATATTAAACCAAGTCAAGAGATCATCTGCTTCTAGGGATTTGGCCTTGAATCATCAAGATTCCAATTATTTTGAAACAGAAAGTCATAGAGAACAAAGGTTGAAAAGGAGAGTGTTCATATGGGAAAACAGAGTAGACAGATGCCCAGAATACAAACAAGTGACTGGGGAAGAGGTGCATCAAATCCCCTTTCCAAGCTTGCCAGCTCTGTCCTTAGATTTTATGAAATCTAACTACACTTGCCCCCTTCTGTGTGTTGGTAAATGTGAGTGGGTCTCTGGTTCTTTGCAATCCAATATTCTGACCTAAATATAAAACAAAACAAAACAAACAAACAAAAAACCCTAGTCTCCTGTTGTAAAAGGAAGACTCTGAACAAAAACCATGACACCTGGGGTGCAGGAAAACAGAGTTTATTGGTGTCCACCCACAATTGGCTCAAGCTACAACTTCTAGGCCCAACATCTCAGCAGGATTTCTCTCTTAAAACAGTACACAAAGAAAGGTTGGCTGATGATTCACAGGTATACAAGAACTAAGAGATGGGCAGAAGTAATAAAAGGGTTAAAGCCGTCAGGGCTTTTACAAACTCCAGAAGATGGAGGCAATTAAGCTTGGAATTTATAGATAGCCTGAAGACCTGGTGCAAATAATTAAAATGATTTTCATACATTACTTCACTGTCACTGCCATTTTTACTTTCAACTCATATTGTTCCTTTTATTTGTTTTTTTTTTATTTTCTTTAACTTTTTTATTTATTGGATAGCAACAGCAAGAAATCAAGAGGGAAGGGGGAAGACAGAGAAGGAGAGAGACAGAGAGATACTTGTAGCACTGCTTCACCACTTGCAAAGCTTTTCACGCTGGGGGCTGGATTCAGGGTCTTTGCACATTGTAATATATGCGCTCAAGCAGGTACGCCATCACCTGGGCCCATCACACATTCTTTCTTAGTTAAGATGTACAACAATAATCCAACAAGGGGTTGACTTGGACTGGAATGATTAAAAGTGATGAAAAGGATATGATGAAAAAGGATCAGGTTCTAAGGTATGTGTGAATAGCACAACCAAGAGATTTGCTGATGGAATGGGCGCTATTAGAAAGACAAGAGGCCAAATAATGCCTTGAATGGGGGTCTAAGCACTTGGAAGAGTAGTGTTGCAATTTTGTTTCCACATTTATGACTCCTGGATAATTTCCAGTTACTATTTGTACCTGAGTTGACTCAACAAATATCATCAACTAAGTAAGCAGAGCCTTCTCTGAGAACAAACAGGATCCACTACTTTGTGATCAAGGCTTTCTACAAAAACAGATCAGGCAAATATTAGTGAACCTTCATGATCATACAGATTGCCTCCACCACTATGTAATATTATTTGTAAAAGTATCAGTAAACTACTGATAAAATAAGTGTAGACAAAGATTAATAAAGCTCAAGTGAAGGGAAATTCCTTAAGTGTAAAACAAACTTATCAAACCAAGTGAACAATTAAATGGGAAAGATGAGACTGTGTACAGAAATGAAAATGTTCTTAAATTCTTAAATCTTAGAAGTTTATGGGCAATCAAGGGCTCCTCATAAATCCTCAAGCATTTCTAATGCTGTATCTAAAATGGGAGCACTACTTCTCCCTGCAGTGTTCAAGGTAAGAAATAACATACCCCTACTTTTAAGTATCTAATTTTCGGTTTTCAATACTTTTGTGACTACTTTTATAATTCTGCTAAACTTTTAGCAAAGGTTTGGTTTTTTTATACAGTAAATGACTTCAAAAATTGATTTGTGGACAGGAGAGTTCCAGACGAAACTTGCCCTTTATTGTGTTTTGTGCAATTACTCGCAATATAGTAGTTTGGGAACTACTATCATATCCAACTATCATTTCCTCCCTTGCACTAAAGAGAGAGAGAGAGAGAGAGAGAGAGAGGAAGAGACCATAGACTGTATATAAAATATCTCTCAACCATATTCCCTTAAAGTAGGTCAAGGATAATTCTGAGGGAATTTTCAATCCATGTTTTTGGTTTTTTAATTAAACATCAATCATAACACATAAATGTTAGCAGATTAGCCGCAAAATGAGATAGAGTCAGTCAAGGTAGACGGCTTTGACAGGGTCTTCTACCTAAGACTCTGAAGTGAGACACTTGAGAGTCAGGCCTCTTAATTGTCACACTGTAGCAATTTTAGGTGCTAATTCCCCTTTCTGATTAACCCTAAAGACAACTAGATGGGAAATCAAAGAGGATCTAAACAGAAATATTAATGTAAGAAGAATGGGAGCAATCCTTTCTCCAAAGACCCTTTAGAGCCAGGAAAATAGCAATAATGAATAAAACACACAAGGCATGCTAACGACCTCTTGGTGGTCTTCTTTAGAAGGTGGTTAAACAAGTTTCAACACGTGGGACAGAATTCCTCGGGTATCTAACTTTAAACCCAGAATGGACTTCTAATACTAGACATTTAGACCAACAATGTGTCCACAAAATGTTGAGTATCACTTTCCCTCAGTCTAGGACAAATAGCTTCAATTTTGAGGACATTTCAGACCTCCTAATCGGTTGTTCTTTTTGTGCCAATCTACTGTTCTGTTTTCCCACACCCATAGTCTTAACTGTACTTCCAGTAGCCACTGGACAAGTCTTGGTTCTGTGGCCAATGACTTAAACTAAGTTCCTCAGGGCATTCAATTTTAAAAGCAAAATCGCTCTTAAGTAATCTACTACTAATATGTTAGTAAAACAATGTTAATGAAATTACTATAAAATACATTGACCATACCCCAGATAAAACTGAGCCTTTATATTTTCAGTACAATAATGTGACATGTACACACAGAAACACATTACACACATACACCACCCCTCTGAACATAGGCTCTCCTGCTGAGTCACCTGTTTGGATCAATTTTTTTTTTTTTTTTTTTTGCCTTCAGAGTTATTGCTGGGGCTTGATGCCTACACCACGAATCCACTGCTATTGGAAGCCATTTTTTCCCCTTTTTGTTGCCCTTGTTTTTTTTATTATTGTTGTGGTTATTATTGTTGCTGTTATTGATGTCATTGTTATTGTATAGGACAGAGAGACATGGAGAGAAGAAGGGAAGACAGGGAGGCAGAGAGAAAGACAGACACCTGCAGACCTGCTTCACCACTTGTGAATCAACTCCGGGGAGCCGGGGTCTCGAACCAGGATCCTTACTCCGGTCCTTGCGCTTTGCGACACGTGCGCTTAACCAGCTGTGCTACCACCCGACCCCCATTGGATCAATTTTTTAAAAAATTATATCTTTATGAGAGAGATGGGAAAGGAAGTGTGGAAAAGGGAGAAGTATAAAGAAAGAAAGAGATAGAGAATTGCCAAAGCATCATGCTACCACCCATGAAGTTCCACTTGTCCCTGCTCTTGATGCTATTTTGTGGTGCTAGGAATTGAACCCAGGGGCTTAGACAAAATCTCTAAAAGGAAAGACAAAAATCAATACCAGAGAAGTCTTTTTATTCTCCCGATCCTTACTACCACAGTTGATTTCAAACCCTCCATAGCAACGCTGCCCCATTGGGTCTGTTCTTGTCCTCATGGTATCTAGTCCCAGAGGATGGTCTTCCAGGGAAGCAACACTGAGGACTGGGAAACATGGAGGGTGGAGGAGGAAAAACACTTGAATCTCCTAGCTCCCTATTATTCATCCCAAACCTCTGACCACTCCCATTTGCTTTTATTCAGCTTGGTATGACCCAGTTATTTCCACCTAAGCTTAATCTTGTTCAACAGGCCCCAACTACAGCTTCCCTTCCTTGGTTTCCTCATAGCCATATTGAGGGTGTAACCTCAAGGTGTGGCTTCATCCTGGGGTGAGTGGAGGTTTCCACATTTGCATACAATTCCACTCCTATTAGCATTACTGTACCTCTGTTGACTTTTTCAGTGATAAAATAATTGATGATTCCTCTCAGACCAGGCTTGTATAGAGAAAGGAGAGGCCAAGTTTTGCTTTACATTATAATTTATTTTAATTCACTAATAAATTAATATATTTTTAAATTTCATAATGAGAGAGAACCAGAGCGTCATTCTTGAATATGTTGTGTTTGGAATTGAACTTAGACCTCTCACTGCAGAGGGAGAATTCAGCACGCAAAGGGTCCTGGAGGGCACACCTTTTTGTTCTAAATTTGCACACACATAACTTGGGAGGAGCTAGCTGGGAGCTGTTGTCACTGAACTTGCACATGTAAAGCCAAGTTCTAATTGGCGAAGGGTTCCCCTTTCTCCTTTTGCACTGTATGAAGAGGGAGGAGTTAACTCCATCGAGCCGATGAAAAGTGAGCTCCAATGTGACGTAAGCTGAGCTATAACTGGATTTTCAACCAGGAGGGGTCTTTGGGCCTCGGTCACCGACCTTGGCTTTCTTGAGTCTGGGATTTGGGGCCCATAGACTCTCAGGGTAGCCTTTCTCCCAAGCTCCTGTTTTTCCTCTAAACTTTTACTTTGCACATCTAAATAAAGAATTTAGAACTCATACACCTAAATTTTTTTTTGGATCAGTGCTTTTATTTACTATTATTTAACTTTTCGTTTTGTGGCTTACATTTGCTTTGGACTTTATATTACTATAGAAATGAAAGATGTATTTAAACCGTGGATTTTTTCATTTAATTTTTTTTCTTGTTTTTTTTAATTTATTTTTTATTTAAGAAAGGAAAAATTAACAAAACCATAGGGTAGGAGGGGTACAACTCCACACAATTCCCACCACCTAATCTTTATATCCCATCCCTTCCCCTGATAGCTTTCCCATCCCTCTGGGAGCATGGACCCAGGGTCATTGTGGGTTGCAGAAGGTAGAAGGTCTGGCTTCTGTAATTGCTTCCCCGCTGAACATGGACGTTGACTGCTTGGTCCATACTCCCAGTCTGCCTCTCTCTTTCCCTAGTAGGGTGGATCTCTGGGGAAGCGGAGCTCCAGGACACATTGGTGGGGTCTTCAGTACAGGGAAGCCTGGCCTGCATCCTGATGGCATCTGGAACCTGGTGGTTGAAAAGAGAGTTAACATACAAAGCCAAACAAATTGTTGAGCAATCATGGACCCAAAGCTTGGAATAGTGGAGAGGAAGTGTTAGGGAGGTACTCACTGCAAACTCTACGGTACTTCTGCTTTCAGGTATATATTTTGTAGTAGTTTATGGATACGTGTGAACATATGCTCTCTCTCACAGAACCTGGTCTATATCTAGGTTTTGGGACTTTGTCAGAAAGTGATCCACCTGGGATGGAATTAGAAAATACTATGAAAGGAAAGGTCTCACCTGAGTAATGAAGCTCAAGGGTTGTCATTCCACACCTGAAGTCTCTGGATACAGTCTGAGCTGAAGCATGTTGAGGTGGCAATCGTTGCGTTGACTAGGTTGCGACTGGCAGATGCAATATTATTTGATATGGATTGGGAGAGGCATGAGGGAAAGTGGGCCCTATCCTAAGGTTCCAGGACTGGGGGAAATATAGGCTCTCTAGTGGAGATGTAAGGTTCCTACTGTCTTAGAGTTCAAAAAGACAACGGATAGTTAATGTTATCATCACATTATTTGGTAATTGGGTTAACTTTGAAAAGTCCTTTTGTTAGGGTTTGCTGTACAGTACCCAGTATCTTATATAGCAGTGCCACTGGTTGTTTCCATACACCTAAATTTAATGTCTTTTGGAAATTCTTTGTCAGCAGAACTGCGACGGACCCAGGGGGACCCGGCTTCCACACATGACCGTGTGTGCCCCCCCAACAGTACTGTGTTATAGTGTTTATGCTGTGATGGTGAGTAGGCCCAGGGATTCGTGCATGTCCTGTGATACCACTGAGTCATTTCCCAGGTCTAGTCTATTCATTATTTCTTTGAGAAAGAGAAGGTGAAACAGAAAAGGAAAGATCAAGAGTCAAAGTAGAGAATCATTACAGCATCACTTCATCATCCATGGAGCTACCCCAGTACTAGCCATGGTCTTCCCATGTGGGGCTAGGGCTCAAATCGAGGATCCCGTGAATGAGAAGTATATCCTCTGCTAGGAGAATTATCTCCCAGCTCCTTACATTATTTTTATTTTCAGAAGTTGGCTAATTACTTTGAAGAAGCAATTGCACGGGCCAGGTGATGATATACCTGGCTAAGTGCACACATTACAGTGCTCAAGGACCCAGGTTCAAGCTCCTGGTCCCCACCTGCCTGGGGAAAGCTTCACAAGTGGTGAAGTAGGGCTGCAGTTGTCTGTCTGTCTCTTTCCTTCTCTACCTCCCTCCTCCCCTCTCAATTTCTCTTTGTCTTTATCCATTAATAAATAAATTCACCCTAAAATGTAATAAATAAATTCACCCTAAAATGTATTTATTAATGCAACACAATAAAGATTTTCATGGCCCTGGAGTTCACACCTATTGCTGGGGAGTATTGTCTGTCTCTGTGCTATTTCAAATGGTTCATACTCACTTTTCAGCCAGGCGTTTTTTTGTTTGTTTGTTTGTTTGTTTTTTCCTGACTGATTTTGTCAACGGGGACTTGATGCTCCTGGCAGCCATTTTTCCTTTTCCTTTTCCTTTTTTTTTTTTTTAATTTGGTAGGACAAATAGCTTTGAAATAAGTGGGGGAGATAGGGAGAAAGAAAGAGAAACATGCAGGGGGTGCGTGTTGTGGAGCACCCAGTTAAAGTGCACATAGTATGACAAGGAGCAAGGACCCGCTCAGGGATCCCAGTTCCATCCCCAGCTTCCCACCTGCAGGGAGTCCTCTTTACAAGCAGTGAAGCAGGTCTGCAAGTGTCTCTTTGTCTCTGTCCTCTCTATCTCCTCACTCTATATTTCTCTCTATCCTATCCAATAAAATGGGAAAAATGGCCTCCAAGAGCAATGGATTTGTAGTGACAGCACCTAGCCCTAGTGATAACCCTGGGGAGAGAAAGAGAGAGGGAGAGAGAGGGACAGAATGGCAGAGAGAGAGAGAGAGAGAGAGAGAGAGATAGAGATAAACACCTGCAGACTTGCTTCACTACTTGTGAAGCTTCACCCTTGTAGGTGGGGAGTGGGGGGCTTGAACCAGGGTCCTCATGCATGGTAATGTGTGTGCTCAACTGAATATGCCAGCACCTGCCTCCATTTCATCTGATTTAATGACTTTGTCCAGCGTCCTATTAGAAGATCTAACCTTAGTAACTCACTGCAGTAACTTAGTAACTCAAAATGCAGACCATGACATGGTGCATACATTTCTCTGCTGTGAATGATTCTTCTTCTGCTCTTAAAATAGGAGTGTTCTGCTTATTCACGATGGGAAAAAAAGTTTGCTAAATGCAGGAAATTGAGGAGGAAGTTCTATGATAGCATTATCGTTGGTCACCAGCCCAGTGGCTTCCTTAAAGAGGCTGTAGTTGAATTGGAGCAGAGTTTCACATCTGGTGAGAAGGTTAGTGTGCAACCCACTTGGGTAATCCTACTGCCTGTTCAACTACTCAAACATGAAAAGCTGGTGTTGACTTTTCTGTATTTCTAGGGCTCATGTCATTGCAAAGCTGAGAGGGTTCAAGCATTCCTACACTCTGTCACTAGCTAAATATTTTAGCATTTAAACTTTCATCTCTTAATGTGCAGAATGGCTATACAAGTCCCTACCCTTAGAGTGCTGTAAGATTAGATATAAACATTTCTTCACCCAAAGCATGCCACATATGTTGAAATTAAATATGAGCTATTAAAATCATTCTTTGTGATGTCTATAGTCACCTCCAATAGCCACTCTCTAGGATTTGGTTCTGCTCTTGTCACTTAAATGTTATCTAAACATTAGTGATCTTCAAATTGCATGTTTGTTTCAAACCTTTCCCCTCAACTCCAGGATTGATTCACACATGTGTCTTTGACACCCTCCCTATGTGAATATACCAAAGGTATCTTAAATTCAATATCCAAATGAAATTCTGCACTTCCATTCAACAACCTTCCTTTTGCTTGCTAATGTCAACTCTATTTTCCAAGTGGCCTAGGTCCACATAAGTAAATTTGGACAATCTACTTCTCTCCTCTGCCCCCAACAAACACACATCTCTACTTCAAGTTCACTGGCAAATCCCATCAGCTCCAGCTTTGCAAATACTCAGAATTTGACAAGTTCTCACAGCTTCCACCTTCATACCTTAGTTCAAGTCAGAAAGGTATTTCAACCTAATAATTGCAATCTGTACTAACATATTCACCCTCCCCCACATACATTCTGTTCTGAAGTGAGTGACCAATTGTTCAGTTCTATGCTGAGCTTCCTCTGATGGTTTACTATCTCACAGTAAGTAAAGACAAAGTTCTTTATCATGGTCTCTAGAGTCCTTGTAGGATCTATCTCTGTCCTTATCTCTCCTCTTCTGTACACTCTTCAGGGCCCTACTTGTTTTCTAGCTATTCTTTGAACAGATGGAACACATTTGTGCCTAAGGGCTTTGCACTTGTTCCCTCTGCATAAACCTGAGGTCAGCAAACATTAAAAAAATAAATGGATCACACAATAAATATTTCATTTTGTTGACCACATATAGCCCTGGTCCCAATTACTCCACACCACCAAAGTCATGCAAATCAACCATAGATAGTATTTTAATGAATGAGCATAGCTGTGTTCCAATGAAACTTAATAAGAACAGAAGGTGGGCAGGATTTGACTATCCCCTGGGCAACACTTCTCTCTCTTGATATCTGTGTGACCCATTCCTACATTTCCTTCAGGTGTCACAATATACTTCTTTGACTTTCTCTTAATAAAATAGGAGAAATTTTACCTTTTCCTCACCCAACACACACACACACACACACACACACACACACACACACACACACACACTTTTAATCTCCACCCATTCTTTTAGTTTGCCTTGCTTTTCTTTATAAAGAAATTCCTGTATAGTGTGTTGCTACTGCCTGACAGATTATACATTTATTTGTAAGGGAGTTTGTTTTCTTGTCAGCTATGTCCCTAGAGCATAGAACAGTTAATAGAGGTAAAATGAATCAATGGGCTCTGGGCCAGAAGGCAGGATTCCCTTCGGGCTTCTAGTATAAGTCAATATGACCTTTTGTATGTTACTTAATCCCTCTAGTCAAGAATGGGGAAAATGTAAAATTAGGGCCATACTGTAGAGATCAAATCAAATCACAGATGCAAAAATAAAATTGAAGAAGGCCTAACAAATTTAATAGGAGTGTAAGTTTATGTGCTTCCTATTATACTCTTATTTCTTTAGGAAAGGCACACATTTTGCTTTACAAAACAAAGGCATTTGACTTATTCAAAGTTCTAAATAATCAAATTAATTCTTCTCTATGGTTATTTTCTCTTCTTCAAATTTTTCAGAGAGAAAAAAATTGAAATTGAAGAATCAATCTAATTGATTTACCCTTACCTAAACATTCCTTAGTAATTAATCTAAAAAATCACTACAGATGAGGCAGAAAAGAGTTGTTTTAAAGTTTGGAGAACTAAGAGTTATTAGCTTTTAATTAATTAGACCTACCTTTTCCCCCCCAATAATTTGGTTTGTAAACTATCATCTTTATTTATAAGATGCTTCAAGTGAGAAATTAAATTCCAGAAAATTATTGTCTAACATTCATCACTTCCAGTTCCTTGTGAATTCATTCTTACAGTTGTTCTTATTCATTTTAAAATGATAAAAATCTCAAAGAAGTGCAAAGCTCTATTCCATTGCAAAGGATCCTCTCATCCCCACAGCAAATGTTGGCCCCTCCACACTGAATCGAATTGAGTGTTTCTTATACTTGGGTAGAAAACTGAGGGACTGCTTGCCAGGCAAGTAGCTTTAGGGGTTAGAGAACTTGGAAAGACAGAGTGTAGCAAATACAAAATGGAAGCCAAAACAATCCTGGCAGAGCAAAGCCCATTTTGCCTACTGCCCCTGAGCATGAATTGTTAGGCCCAATTAGCAAACACAGGATCTGAGGTTTCCTGGCCACCATACAACTCAGATTGCTGCTTTACAGACAGCCAAATAATTATCCAGGAGCCTGTTTGGGAAAGGGACAAAGATCCCCAAAAGAGCATATTTGAAACATTGTTATTAGAGAAGCAGACCCAAAGTTCACAGAGTGTAAGAAGTGAAACTGTATGCTCAAATGCTAAAATTATTTGTTGGCTAAAAGTTCGCTCAACATTTTTTTTCTAGCTGGTGTAGAAAATGAGTCATATTTCTGTAGGTAAGCTAAAGGTGGTTTCAACTATTTTAGGATTTAAGCAAGGCTGTTTCAAGATACGGGATTTTATCTTTCTTTTCTCCATTTCTCGCTGTATTGCTTTGCAGAAGTGTTGATTTCCCAACCTTTGTGTCTTCTTGCCAGATACTCAGCACAGGCAATAAATCACCATCCTTTCAAATATAAAGAGAAGACAGCTTGACTCCCTGCAGATGATGGTCTGCTGAAATGTAGCCATGGACTCAATAAATTTCTGGTGGGAAATGCCCTTGCCCTGTCCTTTTAATGTGACAACACTTTGTCCAGTTTTTTTTTTTGTTTTTTTTTTTTTTTTACTTTTTCCAATGTTAAGACCCAAGCAAGTGGTAGTATAACCTACTAGCTGCAAGGTTTTTTTTTTTTTTATGACTATTATTTTTTTATTTATTGGATAGACTGCCAGAAATTGAGAAGAAAGCAGAGATAGAGAGGGAGAGGGACAGAGGGACACATGCAGCTCTACTTCACCACTCATGAATTTTCCCTCCTGCAGGTGGGGATGAAGGGCTTGAACCCGGGCTCTTGTGCATTGTAACATATGCACTCAACCAGGTATACCACCATCCAGCCCCACAGGTATTTTTTTTAGGTTGATTATTTTAATTATTTATGTATTGATTTAGACAGATAAATTGAAAGGGTAAAGTAACATAGAGAGGAAGAGAGAGAGAGAGAGAAAGAGAGAGAGAGAGAGACCTATAGCACTGCTTTACCATGCGTGGAGCTTCCCCATGCAAGTGAGGACTGGGGGCCTGAACCCAGATCCTTGTGCATGGTAATGTGTGCACTCAACCAGGTGAGTCAGCACCTGGCCCCTTTTCTTCTTTCTCTTTCTTTCTGTCTTTTTGATTGGGATTGGGAACAGGAGGGCAGAGAGAGAGAGAGAGAAAGAGAAAGAGAGACACCACAGTACCTAAGTTTCCTTTAATGAGTTGGGGGTCAGGCTTAAACTTGGGTCACACACATGGCAAAGTGGCACAGTATCCAAGTGAGGTATTTCACCAACCCCAAGCTGTAGGTTCTTTCCACCAAATTAGAATAAGAATTTCCTGATGTGGGGTTTAAAACATGAATTCACTGGAAAGATAGCACAGAAGGAAGTGGCAGAGTTAGTGAATCAGCTGCATTGGGCCCTCCTCAATCGCTATCGAACAGGCTATGGCCGGTGCGCCACTATGTTCCATCGCTGGGGAGCCAGAGACGACCCGAACTGCCCCTGCGGCTACAGACAGACTATGACCCACATAGTCAACGACTGCCACCTCTCCAGATTCAAAGGAGGTCTCGAAACTTTACATCAGGTTCAACCTGACGCTGTTGACTGGCTACGGAAGAAGGGCAAACACTAGAAGAAGAAGCTGCTTTGTAATAAAGAACAGCATGGGAAGCCCCCAACGGGTGGGCTTAAATGATTTTAAAAAATATTTTTATTTAATTATTATTGGACAGACACAGATTGAAGTTGAGAGGGAAGGGGAGATAGAGAGGAAGAGAGACAGGGAGACACGAGACACCTGCAGCCCTGTGCCATCACTCATGAAGCTTTCTCCCTGCAGGTGGGGACCAGGAGTTTGAACCTGGATCCTTGTGTACCATGATGTGAGAGCTTAACTAGGTGTTTCAACAGCTGGCCCTGACTTAAATAGGATTTTTTAAGACTGGGAGACAGCATAATGATTATACAAAAAGATTTTCATGCCTCAGGTTGTAAGGGTCCCAGGTTCTATTGCTGGCACTACCATAAGGCAGAGCTGAGCAGTACTCTGGTAAAAAGAAAGAAAGAAGGGAAGAAAGAAAGAAAAAGTATTTTTTAAATAACTGAATTACTTTGAACTCCCTTCTTCATCAGTTATGAAATCAACATGGACACGACATACTCTATGTGAACAAAAAGACTGTTTCAGTTACGGGGCACTCAGTTGTCTGATTTTTGGTTCACAGGTTCACTTCAGATGCATTCATCCCTTTATGTTTGGAGGAAAGTAAAATGTTTTTGAGATGAAGTTTCATGAATAATTTTCTCCTCTGTCCCCTGTTGCCTTGACTGTATGGGCAACTGTCTCAAAGCTCTTTTCATTACAGCTGAAAGGTGAGACACAGGGTGAGGTTGCATTGACAGAGTGTTCACTCTTGACTTGAAAGAGTTTTCTCTTTATACATATTGAGGAACATGACCTTCTTATGTTTCCCATTTGTCCAGCTAGCCTGCCTCAGTAGGGAACCTTTCTCCAGCCCTTTTTGTCTTCTTGTCATACAGTGCTTATACTTTATTGGTTCTAACAATCAAAACATAAAAAAAAAAGGTGGTTCTCTTTCTTTCCTGGGAAGCTTGGAGTTTCCCTGAACTTCACTATACTTAGAGATCATCAAACTTAAGAAGAGATAGGGGAGAGTGAGGATACTTGAGAAGATGAATGGATTTATTGCCTTTCCTCAACAACCCCTCTTCCCAAGGTATAGGGCTCCCCACAATTATACTTAACCTTCAACTTGCCTCTTTCCTTTCTTCTTCCTTTCTCTTATCTGCCTGGGAAGAGTAGGGAGAACAGATACATTGATTGATGAATTGGCTTCATTGTCACTAGGGTTATCACTGGGATTCCATGCCTGCACCATGAATCCACTATTCCTGGTGGTCTTTTATCCCTCCTCTCCTTTCTTTCTTTCTTTCTTTCTTTCTTTCTTTCTTTCTTTCTTTCTTTCTTTCTTTCCCTTTCTTCTTTCTTTCTTTCTTTCTTTCTTTCTTTCTTTGTTCCTTTCCCTCTCTTCTTTCTTTCTTTCTTTCTTTTACCATAGAGATAGAGAAATTGAGAGGGAATAGGAAGATAGGAGATAGAGAGGGAGAAAGGAAGATAGATATCTGCAGCACTGCTTTACCACTTGTGATGTTTCCCCCATGACAGAGAGGGCTTAGAGGCCTAGAACCTGAGTTCTTGTGCCTGGTAATGGGTGTGTTCTACCAGGTACGTTACCACCTGACTCTAACTCAATTCTTTTGTAAGTTTAAGCTTAAAAGTTAAGACATAGTTTGCTTTGGTGGCCAGCAGTGCTGGGTCAAACAAGAACCCATTTCTCTGCTCCTTGAGAGAGGAGGGTGACTAGAAGGATAGAGAACAAAGGTGAGAAAAATCATGCTGGTCGATATCTCTGTTATATCTCTATCTTATTCCACCATATTGTAGACTATTTACCATCCTATAATACTAGTATTATCTTGGCATAGATTTATGGAAGTCTAGAAAGATGTTGATTTTATTTTAAAATACATAAATCCTTAGAGGTACAGTTATCCTTACTCAAGGATCTCTTCTTCATACTCAGAAAACTGTCAATTGGCTCTTTTCCCAATCAAGGGGAAAATGTTGACACTCAAATTATCCAAAGTCATGTATTTGGGCCAGGAAAGCAGTTAAGCAAATATATAAGGTGCCTCCAGTCCTGGGTTAGAACCCCAGCATCTCCCCCAGCTCCCCACCTACAGGGAGGTTGCTCCACAAGCGGTGAAGCAGGTCTGCAGGTGTCTATCTTTCTCTCCCCCTCTGTCTTCCCCTCCTCTCTCCATTTCTCTCTGTCCTATCCAACAATGATAACATCAATAACAACAACAATAATAACTACAACAATATAAAAAAGAACCTCAGCACCAGGAGTATGGATCTACCTGTCAATACCCATGTTCAGTGGAGAAGCAGTTCAGAAGCCAGAACTCCCACCTTATGCACCCCATAAAGAGTTTTGGCCTATACTCCCAGAGGGATAAAGAATAGGGAACCTTCCAATGGAGGGAATGGGACATGGAACTCTTGTGGTAGGAACTCTGTAGAATTATATCCCTGTTGCTTACAATCTTGTTAATCATTATTAAATGACTAATACAAAATAAAAAAAGGAGGGGTAGCACAGTGGGTTAAGTGCACATGGCACCAAGCATAAGGACAGGCGTAAGGATCCCAGTTTGAGCCCCCAATTCCTCACCTGCAGGGGGGTTGCTTCACAAGTGGTGAAGCAGGTCTGCCTGCAGGTGTCTATCTTTTTCTTGTCCTCTCTGTCTTCCCCTCCTCTCTCAATTTCTTTCTGTCCTATCCAACAACAATGACATCAACAACAACAATAATAATAACCATAACAATGATAAAAAAAGGGCAACAAAAAGGGAAAAGGAAAAAAAAAGCCTCCAGGAGCAGTGGATTCGTAGTGCAGGAGGAAAAAAAAAAGTATAAAAAAATAAAACAGAACCCCAGAACCACATGGAAAAATGGGCAACACAAAAGCAACTCCATGACTGACATCTTAGGACCTCTCTCTCTTCCTTTACCAGGCCTCTCTCTGTGTCACTAAAATAAACACAGAATATTAAAAAATTGAACCAGAGCAGCAACTCAGCAGAATTTTGCAGGTGTGGGGATCTTGAGTTTATTGTCTGGCACCAGGAAAACAAAAACAAAAACAAAAAGCAATGCCATGTATTTCAGGTCAGGAAAAGTCTACCCCTTTCTGTGAACAGAGACTGATAGAAATCAAGACATTCTGGGAGTCCGACGGTAGTGCAGCAGGTTAAGCACACGTGGCACAAAGCGGCATAAGGATCCCTGGCGCCTGCAGGGGAGTCGCTTCACAGGGGGTGAAGCAGGTCTGAAGGTGTCTTTCTCTCCCCCTCTCTGTCTTCTCCTCCTCTCTCGGTTTCTCTCTGTCCTATCCAGCAACAACGACATCAACTACAACAATAACCACAACAAGGCTACGACAACAAGGGCAACGAAAAGAAGGGAAAAAATGGACTTAACCCTGGAGGCAAAAAAAAAAAAAAAAGAAATCAAGACATCCCTTCATTTATTGACAGTGTGCTAGCTTTTTCAAAAAGATTCAGACCCACAGGCAATGAAGTCTTTACATATTTATTTTATTTATTTTCATGAGAAAAAGTCCAGAACTCTTTTTAACTCTGATAGATGGTGACGGGAGATTCTGGAACCTCTAGGACCCTGTGCTACCGCCCGACTCCCTTGTCTGTGTTTCTTAAGTTCCACATATAGGTAAGATCATGTGGTATTTGTTCTCTTTTTGGCTTATCTCAGTTAACATGGTGTCTTCAAGGCCCAACCAAGATGAGATGAAGGGAATAACTTCATTACTTTCAACAGCTGACTAGTATTCTATTGTGTGTATACATACCACCATTTACTTATCTGTCAGGGGACATCTGGGTTGCTTCTGAGTTTTTGGCTATTATGAATTGTGCTTCTGTGTGCAAAGGTATACATAGGTCTCTTTGGATAAGTGGTTATATTTCCTCAAGGTCAATCCCCAAAAGGGAAATTGCTGCGCCATAGGATAGGTCCATTTCTAGTGTTCTTAGAAATCTCCAGACTCAGGAGGCTGGGTGTTAGTGCAGCGGGTTAAGTGCACATGGTGCAAAGCACAAATACCAGTGTAAGGAACCCCCGACTCCCCGCCTGTAGGGGGGTTGCTTCACAGGCAGTGAAGCAGGTCTGCTGGTGTCTGTCTTTCTCTCCCCCCTCTGTCTTCCCCTCCTCTCTCCATTTCTCTCTGTCCTATCCAACAACAATGACAGCAATGACAACGATAATAATAACAACAATAAACAAGGGCAACAAAAGGGAAAAAACAGCCTCCAGGAGCAGTGGATTAGTAGTGCAGACACCAAGCCCCAGAAATAACCCTGGAGGAAAAAAAAAAATTAAAAGAAAAAAAAAAAGAATCTCCAGACTCTAAATGATAAGTTTATGTTATCCTGATTTCTGCATAAAAAACGTAAAACATTCTCTTTATTTGACTATTCTTTTAAAATTAACATCATTATTAATGTTTACATGGAATGAAAGAGTTCAGGCCCAATAAATTTCTGCTGATAAGCTGTAGTTTGCAAAGCCTGTTATATAACTACTAGTGGTGATGTTTGGTTGCAGTTAGGAATATGTATCACTGTATCAAAAATGTGGCAGAAAAACTTAATGTCAAAATATTCTGTTTTTTTTTTGTTGTTGTTAGTCTCTTTTTTTTACTTTCCATATCTAAGGATATTTGATAGGAATAATTTCCTTATTGTTCAGGTGTTCTTGTGCTTCTTTTTATCTTTCCTAAAATAGAAAGGTATTTTTAATTCCTAAAATATTCATATTTAAGCCCATTGTCATTATACTTGGAAACTGGAAATTTACAACAATAGAAATATCAGCATTCCAATTAAACCCAGGAAGAATGCATAACAAGACTATAATGTCGTCGCATTTTACTTCTATCTAAAAAGCCACAAAAAGGGGGTGATTTGCATGTACACATAGTTTACATAGTGCAACAGAGCAATGATTGTAGGTGAGTATGGATAGTATATAAACAGTAACAAGTGAAACAATTTTCTTTTTTATTTATTATTTCTTTATTTTTTATATCTTTTTAAATTTTTTATATTTATTGAATTATTCCCTTTTTGTTGCCTTTGTTGTTTTATTGTTGTAGTCATTATTGATATCATTGTTGTTGAATAGGACAGAGAGAAATCAAAAGAGGATGGGAAGATAGAAAGGGGGAGAGATAGATAGACACCTGCAGACCTGCTACACCGCTTGTGAAGCTACTCTCCTGCAGGTGGGGGGTATGCGCTGGTCCTTGCACTTCACGCCACTAGCACTTAAGTCACTGCGCTACTGCCCGACTCCCTATATTTTTTATATCTTTATTTGTTGGTTAAACACAGCCAGAAATTGAGAGGGAAAGGGGTGATAGAGAGGGAGAGAGACAGAGAGACACCTGCAGCCCTGCTTCACCACTAGCGAAGCTTTCCCCCTGCAGGTGGGGACTGGGGACTCAAACCTGGGTCCCTGGGTCCTTGCGCACTGTAACATGTGTGCTCAACCAAGGTGCACCATCACCCAGCTTCCAAAACAACTTTCCACTGAGTGTTTCACTCTGATCTCCACCTCTATTTTTACAATCCAACTTATCTTCTCTCCCAAACTGATACACATTTTTTTCCTCAGATTATCCCATTTCCTCCTATATTTTTTACTACTGGTCATTTCCAGATTCTTTTATATGGAAAGTTCTTTTCTCAGATAGCTAAGCTCATCATCTACCGACATTTAAACTTTCTTTGTTTGTCTGTTTACCAGAGCACTGGGTGGGGCATTGAATCTGGGACTTTGGAGCCTCAGGCATGAGAGTTCTTTTGTATAACCATTATGCTATTTACCCTCTGCCCAAACTTTGTATTTTTATGTAAGCTTTCCTGGATGGGTTATCTTGGAGGAGAGGAACTTATTTCTGTATGTTTGATTTTGCCTCCCTCTGACACCTAGTTGACCTTTCCTCAAATTAGATATTTTCTACTTCTGTGTCTGCTCATGTTTAATCACATTATGCATGAGGGTGGTTATTCGTGCCCATTTGCCCCTTTATGTTGAAGTTTTCTTGTTTAAAATTTCATGGATGATGGACAGAGTTTAATGATTTTTATGAAATTCCTACCAGAGGGCTTCAGCCTGTTGTGTTATTAATTAGTGCTTTTGATGTTAATATAGGAAGATAGCTAGTGGCTTATTTGTTTTTCCTAATTAGATGTTTTAAAACACTCTCTCTGTATATATCCAACTTCCTTCATGCCCTCGGCATGTACAAGGATGCTAGTAACAGTCCCTCCTGAATAATGAAAAGATACAAACTCTATCCTGGTAGTGTGGAGCCTGAGAACAAAGACATGATGCTTTAGAAGAGAGGAACCTTGGCTCACTTTGGTTCCAGGCCAGGGCCACCAACTCCCTGCCTGAAGATTGGCTGTGAGTTAATGGTCCACTTCCTTTAGCAAGTGGCATGGTTTTCTGATGTGTGTCCACATCCCAAGTCTGGGAGGTTATAAATCCTGGAAGCATGGATTTCTCTACGTCAGTGAGAAGGAAGTGGCCCAAATAGCCAAATGACACCTGAACTTTTCCACCTGGCTGCCTAGTATAGACATCTTTAATTCAGTGTGCCTAAGAGTAAGTGGTTCACCTCCTTAGGATGGTCCTTCTTTTCCATTCTCTCTCTCTCTCTTTTTTTTCTGAAGAGTTACAACTAGTGACCAAGCCAGGTAGTGTGGGCCATCATTCAAGAGTTTTCTCTTTGTTTCACCACCATATTTAATTAGACACCAACCAGTTGCTGGATTTCGCCTTCTTGATAGCTCTTGGTCTGCTTCCTTCTCTTTCCTGCCCATTCTCTTCCCATCTCCATCACACCTTTCATCTTTGTTTAGGCCCTCATTATTACTTTTTATTCCTTCCTTCCTTCCTTCCTTCCTTCCTTCCTTCCTTCTTTCCTTGCTTCCTTATTTATTTTTTTATTGGGGAATTAATGTTTTACATTCAACAGTAAATACAATAGTTTGTACATGCATAACATTCCCCAGATTCCCATATAACAAGACAACCCCCACTAGGTCCTCTGAATCCTTCTTGGAACTGTATTCTCCCCACCCACCCACCCCAGAGTCTTTTACTTTGGTGCGATATGCTAATTCCATTTCAGGTTCTACTTGTGTTTTCTTTTCTGATCTTGTTTTTCAACTTCTGCCTGAGAGTGAGATCATCCCATATTCATCCTTCTGTTTCTGACTTATTTCACTCAGCATGATTTTTTCAAGGTCCATCCAAGATCGGCTGAAAACGGTGAAGTCACCAATTTTTAACAGTTGAGTAGTATTCCATTGTGTATATACCACACTTGCTCAGCCACTCATCTGTTGTTGGACACCTGGGTTGCTTCCAGGTTTTGGCTATTACAAATTGTGCTGCCAAGAACATATGTGTACACAGATCTTTTTGGATGGATAGGTTGAGTTCCTTAGTATATATCCCCAGGAGAGGAATTGCAGGATCATAGGGTAGGTCCATTTCTAGCCTTATGAGAGTTCTCCAGACTGTTCTCCACAGAGGTTGGACCAATTGACATTCCCACCAGCAGTGTAGGAAGGTTCCTGTGACCCCACACCCTCTCCAGCATTTGCTGCTGTTACCTTTTCTGATGTATGACGTTCTCACAGAAGTGAAGTGGCATCTCATTGTTATCTTTATTTGCATTTCTCTGACAATCAGAGACTTGGAGCATTTTTTCATGTGTTTCTCAGCCTTTTGGATCTCTTCTGTGGTGAATATTCTGTCCATGTCCTCCCCCCATTTTTGGATGGGGTTGTTTTCTTGTGGTTGAGTTTGGCAAGCTCTTTATATATTTTGGTTATTATCCTCTTGTCTGATGTATGGCATGTAAAGATCTTCTCCCATTCTGTGAGGGGTCTCTTGGTTTGGGTAGTGGTTTCTTTTGCTGTGAAGAAGCTTTTTAATTTGATGTAGTCCCATAGGTTTATACTTGCCTTAGTCTTCTTTGTAATTGGATTCGTTTCACTGAAGATGTCCTTAAAATGCATGTGGAAAAGAGTTCTGCCAATATTTCCCTCTAAGTATCTGATAGTTTGTGGACTAACATCCAAGTCCTTGATCCACTTGGAATTTACTTTTGTATTTGATGAAATACAGTGGTTCAGTTTCATTCTTCTGCATGTTTCAACCCATTATTTCCAACACCATTCTTGAAGATACTCTGCTTTCCCCATTTAATAGTCTGAGCCCCTTTGTCAAAGATTAGATGTCCATAGGTGTAGGGGCTCACTTCTGGGCTCTCAATTCTATTCCACTGGTCAGTGTGTCTATTCATGTTCCAGTACCAAGCAGTTTTGATGACAATGGCCCTATAATACAATTTAAGATCGGGGAGTGTGATGCCTCTAGTTCTGTTCTTTTTTCTCAAGATTGTTTTGACAATTCTAGGTCTTTTCTGGTTCCAGATAAACATTTGTAGCATTTTTTCTATTCTCCTAGAAAATGTGGTTGAGATCTTGATGGGGACAGCATTAAATTTGTAGATGGCTCTGGGTAGTATATTCATTTTGATGATGTTAATTCTACCAACCCATGAACATGGAATATCTTTCCACTTCTTTGTGTCTTTTCCAATTTCCTTGAGTAGTAATAATTTTCAGTACACTCTTTCACTTCTTTGGTTAGGTTTACTCCTAGCTTTAGTTGCTATAGTAAAAGGAATTGATTTCTGGATTTCAATTTCTTCTAGCTTAGTGTTTGCATAGAGGAATGCCACTGACTTTTGAATGTTAATTTTGTAGCCTGACACCTTACTGTATTGCCTCATGATTTCCAAAGACTTCTTGCTGGATTCCTTAGGTTTTTCTGTGTATACTATCATATCATCTGCAAATAGGGAGAGTTTGACTTCTTCTCTTCCAATCTGTATCCCTTTAATTCCTTGCTTGTGCCTGATTGCTATGGTAAGAACTTCCAACACTATGTTGAATAGTAATGATGATAGTGGGCAGCCCTGTCTAGTACCTGATCTGAGTGGAAATGCTTCCAGTTTTTCACCATTGAGTATGATGTTAGCTGTAGGTTTGCTATATATATACTCCACTATCTTGAGAAATTTTCCATCTATTCCCATTTTTTGTAGTGTTTTGATCATAAAGGATGCTGTATTTTGTCAAAGGCTTTCTCTGCATCTATTGATATGACCATGGAGTTTTTGGTTTTGATTTTGTTGATGTGGTGGATCACATTGATTGATTTACATATATTAAACCAACCTTGCATGCCTGGGATAAACCCCACTTGGTCATGCTGAACAATCTTTTTAATATACTGCTGTATCCGGTTGGCTAGAATTTTGTTCAGTATTTTAGCATCTATGTTCATCAGAGATATTGGTCTATAGTTTTCTTTTTTGGTTCTGTCCCTGTCTGTTTTTGGTATCAGAGTGATGTTGGCTTCATAGAAGCTGGCAGGGAGTATTCCAGTGCCTTCAATCTTCTGGAAGACTTTTAAAAGTAGAGGTATTAGTTCTTCTTTGAAGGTTTTGTAGAATTCATTTGAAAAAACCATCTGGTCCAGGACTTTTATTTTTGGGGAGATTTTTGATAACTGTTTCAATTTCATTAGCTGTGATGGGCCTGTTCATGTTATCCACTTCCTCTTTATTTAATTTTGGAAGTTGGTAGGTATCTAGGAAATCGTCTATTTCTTCCAGGTTCTCTAGCTTGGTGGCATATAGTTGTTCATAGAAGCCTCGCATGATATGTTGAATTTCTACGGTGTCTGTTATGATATCTCCTCTATCCTTTACTATCTGATTTATTTGGGTCTTCTCCCTTTTTTGTTCTGTGAGTCTGGCTAAAAGTTTGTTGATTTTGTTCACTCTTTCGAAGAACCAATATTTACTTTCGTTGATCTTTTGTATGTTTTTCTTATTCTCAATGTTATTTTTTTCTGCCCTAACTTTAGTGATTTCTGTCCTTCTGGTTGCTTTAGGGTTCCTTTGTTCTTCTTCTTCTAGGTCTTTAAGATGTGCAATCAGGCTGTTTATTTGTGCCTTTTCTTGTTTCCTAGTGTGTGCTTGTATAGCTATGAACTTCCCTCTCAGTACTGCCTTAGTTGTGTCCCAAATATTTTGATAGCTTGTGTCTTCATTTCCATTGAAGTCTTGAAACTGTGATTTCTTCCTTTATTTCCTCTTTGACCCAGAGGTCGTTAAGAAGTGTACTGTTGAGCTTCCATATTTTGGGAATGTTACTAATCTTTTGTTGATTGTTAAGTGTTAGTTTAATTCCACTGTGGTCTGAGAAGATGCTTGGGATGATTTTAATGCTCTTGAATTTGCTGATGCTGTCTTTGTGGCCTAACATATGGTCTATCCTTGAGAATGATCCATGTGGATTTGAGTAAAATGTGTATTCCAGTTTCTTGTGATGAATGACTCTGAAAATGTCCAATAGTTCTAGTTTATCTATCTCTTCATTTAGCTCCCTTATGTCTTTATTGATTTTCTGCCTGCATGATCTGTCAAGTTGAGAGAGTGGGGTGTTGAAGTCCCTACTATGACTGTGTTGCTGTAAATATATTGCTATAGCTCTTTCAGTAAAAGTTTGATGTATTTAGACAGCTTCTCATTGGGTGCATAGATGTTAATAATTTTTAAGTCCTCTTGATTGACTGATCCTCTGAGCATTAAGTAGTGTCCATTCCTATCTTTTTTAATCTTATCTATTTTAAAGTCTATCATGTCAGATATGAGAATAGCTGTTCCTGCCCTTTTTTGTGGGCCATTGGCTTGTATGATAGTTTTCCATCCTTTCACTTTAAGTCTGTGTTTGTCTTGTTGAGTTAGATGGGTTTCCTGTAGACAGCATATTGTTGGGTTGTATTTTATGATCCATTTTCCTATTCTGTGTCTTTTAATAGGAAAATTCAGGCCATTGACATTTGTTGATATAAAAGATTGAAGATATTTTAATGCCATTCTTGTAGAGTTTTAGAGTATTCTGATATATGTCCTATTTATGATGGTCTGACTGTTTATAGAAGACCTTTCAGAACTTCTTTCAGGGCAGGCTTGGTGATGGTTGCTTCCTTCAACTGTTGCTTGTCTGAGAAGGTTTTGATGCTTCCATCTAGTCTGAATGACAGTCTAGCAGGATAAAGTAGTCTTGGTTGAAAGCCTTTCTCATTGAGTACTCGATAGATATCTTGCCATTCTCTTCTGGCCTGTAGTGTTTGTGTGGAAAAGTCTGCTGCTAATCTTATGGGTTTTCCTCTGTAGGTGAGTCTTTGTTTTTCTCTTGCAGCCTTCAGGATCCTTTCTTTATCCTTGTTTATTTCCATTCTAAATATGATGTGTCTTGGTGTCTTTAAGTCTGGGTTAATTCTGTTTGGGACCCTCTGGGCTTCTTGAATCTTTATGTCTTTGATGTTGTCTAGACTAGAGAAGTTTTCAGCTATTATGGCCTGAAGAATGCTTCTTCCTCTCCCTCTCTTTCTTCCTCTGGTAAGCCAATAATGCATATATTGTTTCTTTTGAAGTCATTCCATAGGTCTCTCTGTTGTTGTTTTCAGCATCTCTTAATCTCTTTTTGAGATCTCTTACTTCTTTTTTAGTTGTCTCTAATTCGTCCTCGATCTTGCTAATTCTGTCTTCAGCCTCATTGATTCTATTCTCTCTGCCCTCTACTGTTTTCTGGAATTCATCTATTTTGTTTCCCTGTTCTGATACTGTTTTAGCTTGTTCAGCTAGTTGTGTTCTTAGCTCAGCTATTTCAGCTTTCAGCTTTATAATAACCTTGAGATAGTTAGTGTTTTCTTCCAGAGTCTCATTTGTTGTTCCTGTATTTCTGATTACAATTCTTTCAAACTCTTTACTAACTCCTGTGATTATTTCCAAACATTATTTAGCTAATGTTTGGATGTTGAACTCGTTATTTTGTGCTTCACCCTTTGGGGGGCTTTTAGCTGGACTGTTGTCCTGGTTTGTTTCTCCAATATTTCTTCTTGTTGGTTTAATTGTTTTATATATTATGTTATGAGTTCCCTCTCAACTTTTCAAATTACTGATCACTATTTCCTGGATTGACTTGTGTCTAAGTAAGGTAATTAAAGGGTTTACAGTGGTGGAAGTTAACAGTTGTTTCAATAGTATTTTAATCCTTGTGTTGGAGCTCAATGATTAAAAGCCTTTTTTTTTTTTCTCTGTAGGCTATGGGAGCCTGAGGGCTTCTAAATTATAAGTAGGCTTCTTAGCTTAATCACTGACTCCTGACCAAGAGATAAGGCAGGGTGTGGCAGAGATAGTCCAGTGGTTATGCAAAGAGACTTTCACAGCCCCACAGCTATGCCACTGAGGTATAGGTCTTCTCCTGAGTTTCCTGGTTAGATCTCTGTCCCCCAGAGTCCCTTCCTGCTGCTGCTTCAGATTCTGAGGGCAGTAGCAATGGAGACTCAGAGTTGCACTTAATGAGTCTCTGGGGAGTCCTCTCCTCCCTTCAGCTGTCCCCTTGTTGGTGGAACAGACTGGAGGTGGTATCTCAACTGATAAACCACTGGACTGTTACCAGCCACTTAGTCTCTCCCTAGGCTCCTCTGTCACCAGCAATGTGTGTTTGCACTCATCAGTGATTTGGTGGGTTCCTGTAGTCATTCTAGTCCTGTCTTGTTGTGGTCCCAGGTGGTCTCCTTTGGTGTTCCTAGTTGATCTGGGAGAGGAGAGGAGAGAAACAGATCTGTTGCTGCTCATAGATCTGCCTCTGGAAGTCTCTCTTTCTCTTTCTTTCTTTCTTTCTTTCTTTCTTTCTTTCTTTCTTTCTTTCTTTCTTCCTTTCTTTACCAGAGCACTGCTTGCCTCTGGCTTATGGTGGTGCAGGGGATTAAACCTGGGATTTGATGGAGCCTCAGGCATGAGAGTCTGTTTGCATAACCATTGCCCATCCTTGCCCAACTCTCATTATTTTCTTTTTCATTATTGCCCTACTGAGTTTCCTGCCTTTGTTTACTGTGGAACTTCTTGCTAAGTAAAAGATAATTTTACTTTTGGCCTTCAATTGCTGGGACTCAGTGCTGGAACTGCAAATCCACCACTTCTTACAGCCATTTTTTTTCTTTTCTTTCCTTCTATTTTATTCTGTAGGACAGAGAGAAATTGAGAGGGGAGGAGAGAGAAATTGAGAGGGGAGAGAGACAGATAAACAGACACAGAGAGATATCTACAGACCCGCTTCACCTCTAGTAAAATGTCCTCCTTGCAGGAGAGAGCTGGGGGTTTCCAAGTCAGATTCTTGTGTAGGTCCTTGCATTAATCCTATGTGCTCTTAACCTGGTGCACCCACCACAAAGATTATTTTTCTAAAGGAAAAAAAAAATCTCATCATATCATGTCCTTATCCAAATTTTTTCACTCCTGCTTCCAATGTCAAATGTTTACTCTATATCCTCAACATTATGTCTCTGAATATTTCTCCAATTTATCTTTTCTTTCTTTCTTTCTTTCTTTCTTTCTTTCTTTCTTTCTTTCTTTCTTTCTTTTTTTTGGACAAGAGCACTGCTCAGCTGGTGGTACTGGGGATCAAGCAAGTACAATCCTGTGTATTACACTATTTTATCTTCCCAACCTTCTAATTTATCTTTTGTCACTACTCATCTTGCATTTTACTCTCCAGAAACATGGAACACTCTGCTGTCTTCCCCAGCCTAATTTTGTTCATGTTTGAACCATACTCTCTTCTTTTTTTTCAACCTACTAGTCTCAAGACCTGTGTCATCTGATCTATGAAAACTTTCATATTCCCAGTATTCACCCTTTCTGTATTTTTGGGAAGCTTTTGATTTCTCCTTCATACTTGAAGGATAGTTTGACAGGACAGAGTAATCCTGGATTATAGTTCTTTTCTCTTAATACTGTAAAAATATCACTCCCTTCTTGCTTCTTGGGTTTGTGTTGAAAGAGCTGGTGAAAGCCTGATGGTTTTGCTTGTATATGTCAGCTTCCTTTTCCTTTCAGGCTACCTGGGTTAATTTCTTGTTTTGACTTATCTATTATTATCAATTTTCAAATGCTACATTGAATCTTTCATCTAATGTTGTTTACTGGTCTTTTAAATTATTAAAATAATTTAGACCAATCATAGAAAGTATTGAAAAGTTGAGACAGAAAATGCAAACCTAAATTAACATAATACCCAGTCATAATATGCTATCATTTTGCTTTTTTTCTTGTCTTTTCCCTATATATGTGGGCATATCTATGTAAATAAACAACATGCATTTTACAGGCATATGAGTTTCAATCATATTGTTTAAATGATTTTGTATCATGTTCTCTTTAGGAAATATTATATAACATTTATTTTCTTCCAGTTACTAGAATCTTAGAAAATGTTTCTACCAAGGCTTATTTAACCAATTTATATTACTGAACATTTAAGTTGATGTATATTGCTGGTATAAATGACTTTTGACATAAACTTAATTTACAATGTTGATTACTTCTAAGGGCATATTTCTAGAAGAGTAATCTTTGGTGAAAGGGTAACTTTACCAAATCTATATGTTATTTCCTCTACTTATTACTTCTAAACAGGCATGAACTCTTTGCTTTCTTTATAGACTATGTCATTCACACAGCAGTAAACAAACAGAAAAATTCCAAGCCCCAGTCCAAGTTCTTCCAGACTGTGTAAACTTAAGAAAGCTACTCAGCATGGGAGTCAGGTGGTAGCAGCGGGTTAAGCGCAAGGACTGGCATAAAGATCCTGGTTCAAGCCCCCAGCTTCTCACCTGCAGGGGAGTTGCTTCACAGGCGGTGAAGCAGGTCTGCAGGTGTCTATCTTTCTCCCCCCCTCTCTGTCTTCCCCTCCTCTCTCCATTTCTTTCTGTCCTATCCAACAACAATGACATCAATAATAACTACAACAATAAAAAACAACATGGACAACAAAAGGGAATAAATAAATAAATATAAAAAAAGAAAACAAATTTTAAAAAAGCTACTCAGCATTTTTCTGCTGCAGTTTCCTTGTAAAACTGAGGTAATGATATTTCATTTATAGAGTTCTTATTAGGAATATACATATGCTAAATATATAAGGGATCTCTTTAAGTTGATGTATAGTGATTTATAGTATTGAACTACAACTCCAAGGTTGGAGCTCTTTGACAAGAATTCTTTCTAGTTCTCAATGTTAATTATGGTAGGTATAAGGATGATATTGCCAAAGCTTGTTGTGACACCTCTAGCATAATTTTAGCTTATTTGAGATGACACTTAATGTCATAAAACATAGTCTTTTATACCTAGCTTTCTACTTGTTTTACTCGTTGAAATTCCACCACGGAAGGCAAACCACTCAGATGCTTATTAGGCATGATCCTTAACATAGATTAAATATAAATTATATCCAACAACAGCATGACATTCTTGAAACAGTAGACTTTATAGCCCCCTCCCCCACTTCTCTGTACATAGTAAATGGAACTTCCTATATTGTTGAATTAAGGGTCCATTTTCTTTCTTCTCTTTTTTTAATACTTTAATAATGGACTACAAGATTATAAGGTTACAGGAGTCTGGTCCCGCACCACACCCTCCCCTAGAGTTTTTAAAGCCCTCCCCCCACACTCTGGTCAACTATAACCTCTATAGTTCTCACAAAGTATTAGTTACAGATTGGTTATTTTTTTCTTTTGCAGTTCTTGTGTTTTGATTCTTTATATTCCACATATGTGTGAAACCATCCGTTGTTGTCCTTCATTTTCTTACTTCACTGAGCATAGTCATTTCCAGTCTCATCCATTTTTTCCCCAAAGACACAATATCATATTGTTTTAACTACAAGTCATATTCCATTGACTATATACCCATAACTTCTTTATCCACTCATCTGTTGATGGGCCTTTAGGTTGCTTCCACTCCTTGGCTATTGTGAATGAAGCAGCTGTGAACACAGGGGTCCCACTGAATTAGTGTTTTCATACACTTTGGGTGAATGTCCAAGAAGGGTATTGCTGGGTCAGAAGGTATTTCCAGTTTTATTTATTTGATTCTCCATACTGTTTTTCAAAGGGCATTCTCATCAACAGTCTATTATAGAGTTCATTTTTTCTCCACAAGGATGCATTTTCTTGCACTGGAAATTACCAACCAGATACAGAAAACAATCTATTGATAGCTACATGGGTCAGATTAAAAATGTTCTCTCTTCTACTTTTAATTTTGGTGTTGCTCCTTATTTACAAAAAAATTCCCAAATCATGCAAAGTATTTTGTTTATATGGCCTCTATACAGACTCAATAAGTCTTAGTATCTCAACCCAGATAGTTTAGCGCCTGTGCTTTCTCTTTTTTATGCATGAATACTTCAGTCAATTTTTCTTAAGGACTATTTTTTACATAACAAAGGGAGTTCTATTAAAATCAGGAGATACAGCATTGGTACAATATTATTATCTAGCTCTATGTACTTATTCAAAAATCACAAATTGCTTCAATAATGTCTTCAATAGACTTTTTTTTTCCTAATCTAGGATACAGTCCATGATCCATGGTTGTGTTATCATGGTTTTTCAGTTTCCTTTAATCTCAAACAGTTCCTCAGATCTCCTTTTTTCTTTCATGATCTTGTTTTATTGAAGAGTAAAGCTAGTAATTTTGTAGAACAGTCTTCATCTGAATTTCTTTTATTTTTCTTCAAATTAACCTCAGGTTTTGAATTTTTTTATTTGTGATTAATAGTGGTTTACAAGATTGTGAAATTTCAGTGTATAGCTACAGAGCACACCCACCACCAGAGTTCTATGTCGCCACTCTCCCACCTCCGAAAGATAACCACCACAGTTCTCACAAGTCTTAGAAACAGTTTGCTTGCTTTTTTTTTGGCTTGCTTATTTTGTTTTACAAGTTCATGTGTATCAGTCCTCTAGATTTCACATATGAGTGAAACCATCCAGTGTTTATCTTTTATCTCTTTACTTATTTTGTTAAGCATGATCACCTTCAGCTGTATCCATTTTGTCCCCAAAGTTACAATATAATATATTTTATATCAGAGCAGTATTACACAGAATATGTATATGTATATGTATATGTGTATGTGTATGTATATGTTTGTATATATATTCCCATAACTTCTTTCTCTAGTCATCTGTCAATGGACACTTAGGCTGCTTTCACTCTTGTGAATATGCAGCTATGAACATAGGGGTGCACATGTTCCTTCAAATTAGTGTATGTCCTTCTGTTCTCACCACTGTACAGCAAACCATCACCCCCAGTAAAAAGACAATGAAACCTAGAGCACCCTGAAGGTTCTCACATAATATATTGAAAAGGACAACTCATACATCAATTCCATTCTTGGTATTTTTTTTTCCCTCACTTTAAACATTCTTTCTAGGTAATCAAGTGCACTTCTATCATTTGAAACTTTCCAGCTACTATTCTATTATTCTTTTCTCTTCCACAATTATAGAATTTTAGTTGCTAAGAGAGGGATAGCATTTCTTTGTCCACGGTAGCTGTAGAAAAGTGAATGGGATTCAAAGCAATAAATGTAACATCCTCTTCACTTGCTATGAAGAAAATCTCTGTTCTCAAGCTTCACTCTTGACTCCGAGCAGAAGCACTAGTGAAATGGCATCAGTCAGATCAATCTGATTCTTGAATAATCAGCTGTGTTAGTGAGAGCCACTATACCAGCACTGGAGTTTCAGGTGATAAAACACTTTCTGGTCATCTCTATCAGGAACAACACAATAGACCCCTTTGTGAGCCCCCATAGGACCTTGCACTCAATGTGGATCAGCAACACTAGAGATGTTCCAGCCTCTGAAGGGAGGCTGGACAACATAGATGCTACACCTGTGGAAGATGGGTCCTGAAATTGGGGCAGCTTGAAATATTCTTCCTCATGACCACAGAATGAGAGCTCAGATCTACAGGGTGTAGAGGTCACATAGGCTCCTAAGATGAATGAATATGGGCCCCAGATGACATCAAATTGATGGGGTTTATAGTCATTAATATTTATACACCTTTCCCATATTTGGGAGCTACTTTCTTCCCTGATGCAGATTTCTGGTCCTTTTTCCAGTCATTCCATCATCTCCCCAGACAATAACTTGAATCTGCCTGCATATCAGATGTCAGGTTAAAAAAAAAACAAAAACAACTAGTATAGTCATAGGTTCTTTGGAATATAAGTAAAATAGGCCTACTAACTTCTATAAAATGGAGACCCTACAAATCTTCATCTGAACTATTCCAGCCTTTAGGTTCATGTTTAGTCAACAATTTGTTTGGCTTTATATGTCAACTCTTCTTTCAGCCACCAGGATGCCAACTGGACTTCCCTGGACAGACAACCCCACCAATGTATCCTGGAGCCCCTCTTCCCCACAGCCCTGCCCCACCAGGGAAAGAGAGAGACAGCCTGGGAGTATGGATCGACCTGCCAACACACATGTTCAGCGGGGAAACAATTACAGAAGCCAGACCTTCCACTTTCTGCACCCCATAATGACCCTGGGTCCATACTCCCAGAGGGATAAAGAATAGGGAAGTTATTAGGGGATGAGGTGGGGTGGGATATGGAGTTCTGGTGGTGGGAATTGTGTGGAGTTGTACCCCTCTTATCCTATGGTTTTTGTCAGTATTTCCTTTTTATAAATAAAAATTAAAAAAACTTACTTGGGGCCCGGTCGTGGTCCACCTGGTTGAGCACACACACTAAAGTGCACAAGGACCCCAGGTTTGAGCTCCTGGCCCTCTCCTGCAGGGGGAAAGCTTTGCGAGTGATGAGGTAGTTTTGCAGGTGTCTCTCTCCTTGTCTATCACCCCTTTCCCTCTTGATTCTCCAATAAATAAATAACAATAATTTAAAAAAATACTTCCTTGTGCTTTGGTTAAGTTTTTTTTTCTTGCATCTTTCTTAATCAATTTACCCACATACTAAGTTGTTCACTAGATAGTTCTACTTTTGTGTTGCAAAGGTCCTACAAATCCAACATATTTCTCTTCAGTTTTACTTCACCTTTTAGGTATTACTGGTTTCCCAGATGACCAACACAAAAAAGCGGTCATCAAAAAAGTATTGGCTACTTCCACTTCCTTATTATTATATTTGATTTGTGCAAAACTTCTTGGCCCTGAGCCTTTTGTTACTTACATGTTCACTCACTATTCTCTTGCCTACTCCTATACATTAAGTGCAAGGATTAATGTCAAAACCCAAGAACTTGGCTTTTTGTTTCTAATCTTTCTCCCTTCAAAGTCATCTTATCTCTGGCTAAAAAATCTGCTAGTTCAATGGTGTCTTCTGAAAAATAAAGATATTACAATATCTACTTTATGGAGTTTTGTGGAAATAATTTGGGAGAATATATGCTAATCATTCAGCTGGTACTCAGATATAGCAAATAGTAAAAATTTTTTAAAAATGGTAACAGTTGTTGATAATGATAGCAGCATTTTCTTTTCTTTTTTTTTTTTTCCACCACTTGGACCCTACATTTGAATTTTTTCAAATGGTTTGATTAAATTTAATTTATTTTATTGCCAGCAGGGTTGTCATTAGGGTGCGGTGCTTGCACAATGAATCCACTGCTCCCAACAGTCCTTTCCTCCCCTTTTTCTGTTCTTTTATTTGATAGGACAGAAAGAAATTGAGAGCGGAGAGAGAAAGAGAGGTACCTGCAGCACTGCTTCACCACTCATGGAGTTTCCCTTGCAGGTGGGGACAGGGGCCAGAAGCCATTTCTCTGCTTGATAGAAGCTAAGCCTTGAAACAACAGAAGCCCTCGAGATAAGTTTCTAATTCCCATAGGAAGGATGTTTGCCAGAAACTAAGTGACATACCATATAGTTATAGTTTAACAGAAATAGTTGCAAAGGACCCTCCACCGTGATCTCTGCCTCCCCCTTCCCCCTATGTTCCCCCTTCCCCAAAGCCTTATAATGCCTGTGAACACAATAAAATTTTGCAGCTTGATCAGAAACCTGTTTTGCTGTGTTCTTTCATGTCTCTTGTCCTTGTCATTCCAGATCCTTAGGTTCCTAGTCCCTGTTCACCACCCTGCTGGCCGGAGCACTTGTGGAAAAACTTCATCCCTTACTAAGCCTGCCAAATGCCCTGTCATCTGATCCTTATCCCAGATTTTGATATCTTGTTCTTCCCTTTACTTGATGAATTTTATAGATTGAAATACCTATGCTTCCCTTAAAGTGCCCAGTTTGCTTATACCTTATGTCATTGTACATGTAAATTCTGTAGTTTTAACCTTCCCAATCTCATTGTCTTTCCCTAAGTCTTATTGGTCCATTATATTCTAGCTCCTGTAATACTTCCTTTAAGGGGCCAGGAGGTGCTGCAATCTCATAGAGTTTACACACTACAGTGCAAGAGGACTCAAGTTCAAGCCTTCAGTCCCCATGTGCCGCAGGGAAGCTTCATGAGTGGAGAAGCAGTGCTGCTGGTCTCTCTCTCTCTCTCTCTCTCTCTTTCTTTCTTCCTATCTCCCGCCTTCCCTCTCAATTGCTCTTTGTCTTTATCCAAAATAAATGAATAAATATATTAAAAATACATCCTCTAAGAACTTTTCATGATAGTTTCTTCTCTGATTTAATTGCATGTTCCATGTGGTTCGTGACACCCTGTGTTTTCCTTTATTGTGGTAACGGATAATATTTATAAATATTTATTAGTGGTAGACTGGTTTGGCATATTTGTCTGATCAATCTTCCTTTTGGGGCAGGTTTTCTACCCTAACTTGATGGGCCATAGCAGCACTGTTTACATGGGAGTCTTCACCTTGTTTTTCTGATTAAAATATACTCAAAGCCTGGGCTAAATCTATCTGTTAAATATCTGTTGGAAATTTGAATTAAGAGAATAAAAACCGATATGAGTACTAGATTTGTCAAAAGCAAAAACTTAGGACCATAGTCCATGCCTTAAGAAGGTAAAAGGAAAAATACCTTGTAGATATAAACAGAAGATTGGAATACAGAGGCAATATATAAGCAGAGAAAGCTTCCCTCCTGCAGGCAAGAAAAGAAACTGGGTCCCTTGCATATGGTAATATTTGTGCTCAACCAGATTTGCCACTGCCCAGCCCTGATTTATTATTCTTTCACATTTATTGGCAATTATTTTTCTTATGCAAAAAATATTATCCAGGTGCATAAACATTGCTACCATATTGAAATAAATAATTTAATGTATCTTTCTTTGTATCCAAATATAGATACTTGTAACTTCCTGAGAGTGGAAAATATCCTTGCTTATTTTTTATTGGTGATTTGAAAGATTATGAGATCAAAGGGTATAATTCCATACTGCACTCATCAACAAAGTTCTGTGGCTCCCTCCCAAAGATAACCATCACAGTTTTCACAAAGTCTTGGAGAACACTTGTTTACTTTTTTTTTTTTTTTGCAAGTTCATGTATTTCAATTCTCCAGATTTCGCATATGAATGAAATCATCTGATCATTTTCTTTCACTTATTTACTTATTTTCTTAAGCATAAGCACCTCCAATTCCATTCACTCTGTCCCAAAGGACATGATACCAATGTTTATTGCAGAGCAGTATTCTATGGAATATATATATTCCATAATTTCTTTATCCATTCATCTGTTGATGGACATTTATGTTGCTTCCACTCCTTGCCTATTGCAAATAAATCAGCTATGAATATAGGGGTGCATATGTCTCTTTGAATTCATGTTTTTTACCCTTTACATGAAAGTCTAAGAGTGGTATAGATAAATCATAAGGCATTTGTTGGGAAATTGTGAGCATGTGGTTGAGCTTGGCAGGGCTTGACTTGAGGGGACATCCATCTCTAGCTCCCCTTATCCTCTCAATTTACCTTGTCCTATTGAACTAAAATTTAGTAAATAAGTAAATGTTTTTAAAAGACTAATAAATCAAAACAAGATAGTAAGATATTTTTAATTATATACCACAGTTATTAAAAACACAGTTTCTTGATTTTTCTCAATTGTAAACTGGTATTTAATAATTATTCAAGTAAATGGCATTGTAAAAGAATTTAACCCAAGTCCTGGCACATAATAAAGGCCCAAAGAATATTTAAGTGTAGACTTAAATATTAGGTATGTTCTGTCACCCCGAATGAACTCCGCAGAGATTACTGATAGAAAGTGTGAAATTGACCAGGTGGAAAAAACATGCTCCCAGACGTAGAGTTTCACAGCAATCCATTTCTTTGCATTCCTGTAATATTTCTGATAGCCATAGATCTAGTTTCTTGCTTTTGTTGCCTGGCATGTGGGATGTTGTTGGACATTAGTTCCTGCTAAATATCAGTCAACCTGGATCTTGTTTCCAAACAAAATTTCAGATACAGGAGTCTTTAACTAATGTCTGATGAGTCATCATAAAACAAATCTAGTACAAGCTTAGGGACCATGTAGCCAGATATACCTAGTTACTTAAAACCTTTTCACAAATATTTATACAAAGTTATCATTATAAAACAGCATAAGATAATATTGAAAAAATATATAGGCAAAATAAAATAGGGTTGTGATATTTTTCTTTTTTAAATTTTTTATTACCTTTATTTATTGGATAGAGACAACCATAAATGAGAGGGAAAGGGGTGATAGAGAGGAAGAGAGACAGAGAGACACCTGCAACACTGCTTCACCACTCGTGAAGCTTTCCCCTTGCAGGTGGGGACTGGGGGCTTGAACCTGGGTCCTTGTGCACTGTAATGTGTGTGCTCAACCAGGTGCGCCACCACCCAGCTGGGATGTGATTTTATATGACAATACAGGAAAGGTATGAAAAAAGGAATGAAAATTTAAGATAATGGATGTCATTATCTTTCAATTTTCTCTCTTCCTTCCTTCCTTCCTTTCTTATTTTCTTTTCTTTTCTTTTCTTTCTTTCTTTCTTTTTGCCTCCAGGGTTATCACTGGGGCTAGGTACCTGCACTACAAACCCACTGCTCCTGGAGGTAATTTTCTTCCATTGTTGTTGTCGTTACTATTATTATTGTTGCTTCTGTTGTTGTTGGATAAGACAGAGAGAAATTGAGAGAGGAGGGGAAGATAGAGAGGGGGAGAGAAAGATAGACACCTGCAGACCTGCTTCACCGCTTGCAAAGCAACCACCCCCACCACCCTGCAGGTGGAGAGTGGGGGGCTCGAACTGGGATCTTTGTGCTTAACCCAGTGTGGTACTGTCCAGCCCCCGATGTCCATTATCTGAAAGGAAGTCATGACAATAGTTTAGAAGGAATTTTTTTTTACTTCTTTTCATCTCTCTTTACTTTATTTCCTAGAATGATAACTCTAGTTAACATTGCATTAATTTTTAGTATTGTCACGAATAATGATAATATCATAATTACCAACAAAATTATTTGACCAGATAGAAATATTATGAGTATAGTACAGTGCAGATTGACTAAAAACAGAGAGTATAGGCTTATCTAAAAACCAAACCAAACCGAAACAAAACAAAAACCCCTAACTTACTTAAAGAAACAACTGCAGTTTAACATGGCATTCATAATATTAATGGCTGTGATGCAAACTAGAGGTGTAATAAGCACAGGCGCTATCCCAAGATAATAATAGGACAACAGAGTAGCCTGTTCACTTCCAGAAAATAAAGAAAAATGAATCCTTCACAAAGGAGCATTGGACATTCATGCTTGGGTATTTACCAACCATTACAATTTTTAATTAAGGCAGATTTGGAGGCAGGTCTTGTGATGATGTGAAACATAAAATCATGTTTCAGAGGATCATTCTTTTTAAATGTTTTTATTGGATAAATAATGATATACAGAACAGTTGTCTCTTACTTCTCAGTGATAGATGGTTGCACACTATTCCCACTACCGACACAAACCCCCCTTCACCACCATATACTAGATAACCAATACCCTCCTCCTTCTTATCTCCCTCCTGTCCAGAATCCTTCACATTACTACAATACACCCCACTCAGTCTAAACTTCACTGTCTGTTCCCTTTCTAGAGGATAGTTCTCTCTGTGTGTGTGTGTACCAGAAATGTTGATTTTGATTTTTTTAATGATTTTATTTTTTTATTGATGAGAAAGGAGGAGAGAAAGAACCAGGCATCACTCTGGTGCATGTGCTTTCAGGGCTTTAACTCAAGACCTCATGCTTGAGAGTCAAGTGCTTTATCCACTGCGCCACCTCCCAGACCACTATTATGATTTTATCTATATGTCCTTCTAATTCTCTATTTGTGTATGTGTTAACATCATTCCCTCTTCTCCAGACCATTGTCAGAAACACTATCTTATTTATTTATTTTTTATAAAAAGGAAACACTGACAAAACCATAGGATAAGAGGGGTACAAGTCCACACAATTCTCACCACCAGAACTCCTTATCCCATCCCCTCCCTTGATAGCTTCCCTATTCTTTATCCCTCTGGGAGTATGGACCTAAGATCATTGTGGGATGCAGAAGGTGGAAGGTCTGACTTCTGTAACTGCTTCCCCACTGAACATGGGCATTGGCAGGTTGATCTATACTCCTAGCCTGTCTCAATCTTCCCCTAGCCCCAGATCAAATCGATGAGGTCTACAGTCAACAGTACTTATACACCTTTGGCATATCTGGGAGCGACTCTCTTCTCTGACCCCAGCTTTCTTTCTTTTTCCAGCCATGACATCATCACCCTAGACAATAACTTGGACCCACCTGCATATCAGTTGTCAGGCTCAGGAAAAAACTAGTATCATCATGGGCCCTATCGAATGCAACTAAAATAGGCCTACTAGCTATCTTCAAAACAGAGACCCCAAATCTTCATCTGCAATATTCCAGCCTTTAGGCCCATGATTAGTGAACAATTTGTTTGGCTTTATATGTTAACTTTTTTTTCAGCCACCAGGTTCCAGATGCTACCCTGATGCTAACCGGGCCTCCCTTGGGCAGATGACCCCACCAATATGTCCTGGAGCCCTGCTTCCCCAGAGAAACACTGTATTGCTTTGCGCTCCAAGTCTTTCACCTGTAGATAATTTCCTGCTACTTAAAAATGGCTCAAGGGCAAGCTCTGGGGTGTCCCACTTACCTGGGAGAGGAGCTCAGTCCTGCTTTTCATAATCCAAACTCCTTATTGGGCTGACTCTCTATTCCCAAAGCTTAGGGGATATTGCGCACATATCCTAGCTGGGCTTATAGGGCCTTTCTCCTTCAGTTCTGGCCTGTTTCCACTCTCATCACCTCTAAATATCTCTGCTTCCTCCTCCCCTAGCCTCCTTCCCTGTTCCCATTGTAACTGCATCCACACTCATCTTATAAAAAAAATATAAATAAATAAATAAATAAATGAAACAGAGGTTAGTTCTTAAGCCATTTTTTGGGTTTCAAATGTCCTAACCCTGTACTCTGCAGACTCCTTTCGGAAACACACCAGACCTAGATGTTAGCTGTTTTCTGTTTTAAGTGCAGCAAAGGACAACTCTTTCCACCTGAGAGCATTTAAGTGCTTTCCTTTACTTCTGAGTGAGACTCAGCCTTGGGTCACTGTGCAGGATTCAAAATGAGAAGAGAAAGTAGCCTTAAGAAGACTCACCGAATGCATATAAACATGTAGAAGCAACTTTTGAATTTATATCACAAGTACTTCTTAGAGTGGATTAATTGTGCATGTCTGAGAATGTGAATTACATCAGGATCTGAATTAAGCAGGAATATTCGCCCCATCCCAGTAATCAGTCCCATTTGTATTTATGTGCATAATGAACAAGATGTTAGGGTTCTGGAGCTGTGTTGTTTGTTACAGTCCCTTGAGCTGTGTGCCGAGACTGCGTGCATTCAAATGAGAAACTCACTCCCTACCCAGTAGGGCTGGGTTGGGCTTGGGAGTGGGAAGTTTTCACAGCAGGTGATGATGATGCAGTTTGTCTACACCTTGCTTTTGAGAAAGACTAATGATCTTGAAATAGGTATAAGGGCTAAGTTGCTTGCACTATGTTAGGCATCTGATTTTATTATAGTCCTACACACTATAGACAATATTAGACTTGGCTTCCAGCCCCTGTATATCCAGCTGTACATTTTGCATAGGACTTCTCTCTGTAATCCCACACTCCTTGGTGTTAAATAGAGGATGATGTGTGGACTCCACTATGTCTAACATGCGTTTCCATCTTGTGCTTCTGCCCTTCTGCTTTTCTTGGCTCCTGGACTGGATTTCCTGTGAGCAGAAGGCCACTGTCTAGCAGCACTTTCTGAGCCTGAAGTGGAAGTAGATGTTCTTGTCAATCTTAATAGACTGAACTGGAGTTATTTTTGAGAGTACATGATTATCTTCTCTGGCTTCAGGAATGGAAAAGTTGGTAGCGTGAAAATATGGCAAGTCTGCCAATTTTATTTATTTGGGGGACTGCAAGAAGTAAGCAAGGATGCTGTAGAGTCTTTAGAGGGCTAGGTGCATCTTGAACTTCACTGATGAGCAAGTAAGGTTGTGCCGTGGGAAATGAATTTAATGTCTCCATTTACTGTTGACCAGCTTATATCATTATTTCAGTAAAATAGATAGGATCTTGTGCAACTTTCTATTATTGCTAACCATTCAAAAAATGTTGGGAGGCCTTAAAAGTAAAAGCTTTTAGAAGCATTTAATGTGAAAACCAGCTTAAGCAAAATAGCATGGTAATTTCTATCCAGTTTAAGCATCTGTCAATACTTTTCATGCTTCTTCAATACATAAAAGAAAAAAAAAGGCCTTTGACTTTTGCCTTCCAATTCTGAAACAGAATCTGTCCCAGACTTTAAGATGGATAATCTCCAAAACAACAGAAACATGGCAAGATGGTTTGACATACTATTAACAGTTAATATTTTTTAAAAATTGCTGTATATATTCCTCTCATTGAAATATGCAGCTCTGACATTTCTAAGAAGTGATGGCATCTGGTGTTAGGGACAAAATAGTGGGAATTTGCCACAGGAAGCCTGATTCTCCCACCTGTTCTGTCTGAAGAAAGAAGTTTCCTGGGGCCACTCATTGTGTCTGTTTTCTAATGTGAGAATGATGTGTGGGCATTTTGTTACTTTTCACCAATGCTATGCTTTTGTGAATAATAAAAGCAAATGAGTAGACCAATTAGACATTAAGTACTGTTTGCACATATATACACAAGGAATTGTTACAACTTTAAGAATAGTCTAATCTCCATGCAAGAGATGTGAAGCTGAACCATGAAGAGATTATATGCCTTGCTCAAGGTTACAAAGTTGCTAAATGAAAGAGTTATAATTTCAATCCAGGAAGCCTCATTCTAGAGTTGATTATGTCTTTAACCAAGCACTATCTTCAACTTTAGATCAGTTGTCCTGCTTCCACATCCTGGGAAGCTCACAATTCCACCTACATTGGTGTTACTGAAAATACTCTGGCTTTTCTTTAATGAGATTGATGGCTGATTCATGAGAAGTCACTGTAAACAGAGTGAAATCTTTTCAGCAGAGGCCATAGATATGCTGGTTTGCCTGTGGTTTTGACAAAGGCAGTGCTTTACATCTCAATTACTCACCAAAATAAAAAAAGAGAAACTTCAAAGACTTACATACGTTTGCTCACTCTGAGAACACTGAAACTGCTATATTGGACATGTGTTTTCATTGTCCACAGGCCCTATCCTCTGTGTTCCCCAGAAACTGGGGCTGTTACTTCCCACTTAACACATTGTATTCATTTCCCCCTCATTTGTATATTCTTGATGGCCAGACATGTCATTTTATGATACTTGAGCAAAAGTGTTGTGGAAAGAGTGATGGAAACAAAATAATGCCCAAAACTTATAAAAGGGTATTTGAGAAGAATAGCTTTGAGGTCAGAGGGAACTGATTCCTTGTGTATATTTGCAAAGAGTTCAAGGGTAAATGTATAGTATCATTCTGATAACAAGAGCTAAAACACAGATTAAAACTCTTGGACACATCTGACTTTTCCCTAATTTTCCACATGTCTTCAAGCAAGCTACTCATTTTTTTTTTTTAAGAATAGCATATTTCCCAGATTCTTAGTACTAATCACATCATGAAATGACATATAAAGTATTTATAGGTTATGGTCAATATGTACTGTCCCAAAGAAGATCAAAATGTGAGCCGAATGGAATAAATAAAGATGTCAAGGCAGTATCTCAAGTCCCTGTCTCGGGAAGGATGAAATCATTGATTCTCTGATAAACAGAATCCAACAGAATGACCACAAGACCAGACACAAATCTGGTAATGCTGCCAGGTAAGACATGAACAAATGTACTGCTCCGATTACTGCAAATATTTATATCACAATTAGAAATGTGTTTACCAAGAACTCCCCCATACAGAATTCTAGATCCAGAGCTGCTTTGAACTATCTTTCAAAGGTTTGAATTTATTCAAGTTACAAAGAAACTCCTCTATAACTTGCTTTTTCTTCATTGTCAGGATTCATGCAACCATAGATCCAGGCCTCTAGTTATTTAGTTCTTGATTCATTCATGCATTCATTTGGAAAATGAATGGATATTGATATCAAGTGCCAATGGCATGCTAAGTCTTCAGCCTCAACTGAAATTTACAACCCAAGACAAGGTTGGGACAATGAGGGTGATTCCAGGTTATTATGGAGGTGGAGGTTGTTCATAGTGGTTTGAATGGAGTCATCAATGTTACTGAAGAAATACTTCTCCACCTTGTTTTTTTTTTTTTTTTGCCTCCAGGGTTATTGCTGGGGCTCAGTGCCTGCACCACAAATCCACTGCTCCTGGAGGCCATTTTCCCCCCCTTTTGTTGCCCTTGTTGTTGTAGCCTTGCCATGGTCATTATTGTTGTTGTTTATGTCATTTGTTGTTGGATAGGACAGAGAGAAATAAAGAGAGGAGGGGAAGACAGAGAGGGAGAGAGAAAGATAGACACCTGCAGGCCCGCTTCACTGCTTGTGAAGCGACTCCCCTGCAGATGGGGAGCCAGCCAGGGGCTGGAACTGGGATACTCATGCCAGTCCTTGTGCTTTGCACCACCTGTGTGCTTAACCCGCTGAGCTACCACCCTCCCCCTCCCCCCACCTTGGGTTTTTAAAAATAGTAAGGTAGGGTGGGGGAGATAGAGTAATGGTTATGCAAAAATAACAAGGTAGACAGAAACATAGCGAGAGCAAAACTGACCACAGTACCAAGGCTCCCTTCAATGTGGGTGGGGTAGTGCAGATGGTAAAGCAGCACAACTTGCAAGTGAAATGTCTTGCTGGCCATTCTTTCTTTCTTTTCTCTTTTTTTTCTCTTCTTTTCTTTTTTTCTTCTCCTCTCCTCTTCTCTTTTTTCTCTCCATCTTAAATTTTATTTGTGATTTAATATTGATTTACAGAATTACATGTCAATAAGGGTATAATTCCACACCATTCTTACCACCAGAGTTCTGAATCCCCAAACCCTCCATTGAAAACCACAGCTGTTCTCCTAAGGTTGCAGACATTGGTTAATTGTCATCTCTACAACTACCTGTCTAGATATGTAAATAATTATCCATTTTCTTCTCTCCAAGTCACTCATGATCCTATTACTCTCTTCCCTCCAAGTCACTCAAGATCCTATTATTACATCCAAATGTCCCTTTTTTCTCTGTGGGTCCTGATGGAGCTGGAGTTCAGAGCCCTCTTATCCTCTTTTTCCTATCACTTCCCCCCCACTGGGAATTATTTTTGGGGTGCAGAAAGTAGGAGTCTGGCTTTTGTAATTGCTTCCTTGCTGGACTTGGGTGTTGGCAGGTCAATCCAGATCCCCAGTCTGCTTCTACCTTTCCTTAGAGGGGTAGAGCTCTGGAAAGGCTAGGTTCCAGGACACATTGGTGAAGTCGTCTGCCCAGAAGTCAGGACAGATAGTCGCATCTGCAACTTGGTGTCTGAAAGGTGGCAAGACATTAAGTGGGACAAAATGATTAATGAACAGGAACCAAAAAGTAGCAACTAAGCATATGAGATAAGGGATCTTAGGGTAGAAGGAAGGGAGAAAGTCCACTTTAGGCATGTTTCTAGGGCCCAGAACTATGATAGTTTTTGCTTGACTTTGATAGCTAACATGATGCTGGGTAAAAATATTGTCTGAGAAAATGGTGTCCAAGTAGAGAAAAGGGCTAGAAAGTTGGGTTAAGTTGGATTAGGGCAGAGAGTAGCTCCCATTTTTTAACAAATTCTATGAGTAAAATTAACTATTTACCTCCATCCACCCAGCCCATGGCATATATATGTATATGTATATGTATATGTATATGTATATGTATATGTATATGTATATGTATATGTATATGTATATGTATATATATTTAGCACAAGAGCTTGTATAACCTCTAAGTCCCTATTGGTCTGAGCTCACAGCTCATGTTACAGGTCACAGCTGGGAACAGTGCAGGCTGCGCTCATTTCAGGACCAGTCTTCCCTGAGTGGCAGGGCAGGATACCTCAGCCTTCTTTCAGAGACTGGGAAACCCCTATCGTCACTGCTTGATGCAAGTTCAAGGTTCTGGGAAGACCCACAAGAAGGCTCATGATGACATTCCTGATGGCAGTGACCAGTGGTGGTACAGAGAGGGATCCATTGGAGGTCAAGGTCCATCATATTTGTGTGGGAATCCAAGGGTTCCTTGACTAGGGTCCTAGATGATTAAGTGGTGTGATATTGACCATAGGGCTATTATTAAGTGAGCCAGTCAGAAGAGCAGTGTTTTCAAGTCTATTACACCAAAGTGTCCTCTCTATAATATATAGATGATGCCAAAGAGGAAGTTTCCAGGATATTTTTAAATATTTTATTTTAGATTAAAAAGGTATGTAATATTTAAAAAGGTATGTGAAAAAAATGCTCAAAATCACTGATGAACAGGGACATAAAAATATAAATAACAACGGGATACTGCTTTACACTGGTGAGAATGTCACACATTAGGAAAGACAGAAATACCAAATGTTAGAGAGGCTGTGGGGGGAAGGGGCTCTCCTGCATTGCTATTGGGGATGTAAGTTGGTCAACCCCTATAGAAAATAGTTTGAAGATTCATCATACCTTTAGAAATGGACCTGCCTGATGATCTAGCTATCTCTCTCCTACGGATTTATCTAGGGAAAACAAAATCACCTATCTGAAATGACTTATGCACACTAATGTTCATAATAGCATAGTTTGTAATAGCTCAGACTTGTAAGCAACGCAGCTGATCAACAAAAGATGAATAGTTAAGGAAGTTGTGGTACAAATACACAACAGAGTACTATGCAGCTGTTAAAATTGATGAGGACATCTTTGCAATATCATGGTCAGAACTCGAAGGCATTGTGTTGAGTGAGACAAACCAGAAACCTAAAGACCAACACCAAAAGATCTCACTTGTATATGGACCTTAAGAACAAAAAAAAACAGTAAGATAAAAAAACATAAGGTAAAACTTGGACTGGGTGTGACATATTGTACCAAAGTAAAGGACTCTGGGGAGGAAGAGATAGGACAGGATCAAGGGACACTAGGGTCCTATTGTGTCTCCTAGATACCAATCAAGGTCATGAGAGGTCATGCCAATGTGTGAAAGACTATGCTGTAGATCATTAACACCCCCAATAAAACAAACAAACAATCAGAAAAAAGGTGTGTAATCGGGGCTGGGGAAATAGCATTGTGGTTATACAATAGATTTTCATATCTGAGGCAACAGAGATTCCAGGTTCAATTCCTACCATCACCATAAGCCAGAACTGAGAATATCTATGTATTTCAGCAAAATAGCTCACCTGGGTAATTTGCTTGTGTTGCCAAGTGCATGAGTTCAATTCTGGCCACACTGACGAAAGTTTTAGTGGTGTGATGTCTTTCCCTCTCTGTCTCACTCTGTATCTCTTCCTATATTCCTCAGAAAAAGTTGGCCTGAAGTAATGAAACTTCTGCAACAACAAATAATAGACTGTATAAAGTCTAGTATCTCTTAAGATGCCAGAATTTCCATCTACACAGATCTGTTAATAGTTATTTATAGACCCTCTTCCTTCCCTTCCTACTATTAAACTACACAGTTCACAGCATCTTGCCACTTGTACAGTGAACCACTGCAACAGGTTCCAATTGACCCTATCAGCCAGAAGCCTGTTAATGTCTTAATGAAAGTAATTTGTATCAACTAAGTCACAACGAAGATGCAAGAGGGAAAAGGTTAACCCTACCAAATGGATGTCTTATTGAATTAAGTGAAAACTGTAGTTCACTCTTTCCCCAGAATCCTGGGAGAAACCTGGAAATACAAACTACATCTGCTGGAAGTATTTTTCATTTTGTTTTCTTTTTCACTTTATGATTTAACACAAACTGACTTGAACTACTTTTATCTTTTTGATTTATTTTTTATTCTTTGCTTCCAGGGTTATCTCTGGGGCTCAGTCACTGCATTATGAATCCACTGTTCCTGGTGGCCATTTTATTGGACAAGACAGAAAAAATTGAGAGGGGAGGTGGAGATAGAGAGGGATAGAGAAGGATAGACACCTGCAGACCTGCTTTGCTACTTGTAAAGCATCCCCCCTGCAGGTGAGGAGCTGAAGGCTTGACCGTGGATCATTGCACTTAGTGCTATGTGTGTTTAACTGGGTGTAGCACCATCTAAACCCTCTACTGACATGCCAACATACCCATTTTCTTTCTTTCTTTTTTTCTTTCTTTCTCATTTTCTTTTTTCCTCCAGGGTTATTGTTGGGGCTCAGTGTCTGCACCATGAATCCACTGCTCCTGGAGGCCATTTTTCCTCCTTTTGTTGCCCTTGTTGTTGTAGCCTTGTTGTGGTTATTATTGTTGTTGTTGTCGTTCGTTGTTGGATAGGACAGAGAGAAATGGAGAGAGGAGGGGAAGACAGAGAAGGGGAGAGAAAGATAGACACCTGCAGACCTGCTTCACAGCCTGTGAAGTTACTTCCCTGCAGGTGGGGAGCCAGGGCTTGAACCAGGGTCCTTACGTCGGTCCTAGTGCTTTGTGCTACATGCACTTAACCCACTGTGCTACCGCCCAGCCCCTTATACCCAATTTTTATTGCGTTTTATTTCACTGTTTAAGAACATTCATGTACATATGCCTAAAATATGGGGAATTCCAAAAAGAAGGAAATTAATAGAACTCTGAAAGTCACTTTTTTTTTTTTGGTCAAACTTTCAATTTATACTATACCTCCTGACTCTGTCAAGATAAGAGTTTCAATTCCATCAAAGTTTGTCTTACTAGGATTATTAGGATGTGATAGCAAACTGTTGTAGGAATTTCTTTTCTTGAACAAATAACAGTACAGGGAAAGTCACCCAGGGTCTCATTGTATATGTGATACTGCTGACTTGCCAACCTACCCGATTCTTATTGTATATTTAGAGACTTTAAAAAAAATCTTCCTTTATATTTTATGAATTAATTGTTTTAATGAAACCTTGGTTTACAAGAATTTAAATGCCCAAGAAGAACAATTTTACATCTTTACAAAATTTGTTACCACACCACACTATACCATCAAAATGCCAATATCCCTTCATCCAACTTCATGGAACCCTCTACCTCATCAGCTCATTCTTCCCCAAATTCACTCAGTTCTGCAGTCCAAGACCAAATTTAATACATATTTTTGAGAGAGAGAGAGAGAGACTGCTTCACTATTCATGAAATTACTATGGTACACCTGTTTGATGCCAAGAATTGAACTTGGGCCCCCATGCATGCTAATATTCCAGCCCCCTACTTCCAGAATTCATTTTCTTTTCCCTGAGAAAGAAATGTCTTTTCCAAAATGTCTGGTGAAGAACGTGTCCTTAAAAAACACCAGCTAAAATGTTGCTGCCTTTCGTACCTTTTACAGACTTCATAGGACTCATGGGTTGGCCCATTTTATATTTGCTTTAGTACTTTGGACATATTTACACTATAGCACTTAGCATAGAGGATTATATACTTATTGGCCTTTCATATGACATTGAGGGTAAATATCTCAAGCAAGAATCAGGTCTGATTAATCTTCACCATTTCCTTCCTAACATAAAGTAGGTGCTCAGGTAAAAGTTGTTTGACTTAGAATGGATTTGGCTACCACCAGATGCTTAATGAAGGCAGAAGCTATATGATTCGTGACTCCTTGGATTTACAATATGAATGCAAAGGTCAATGATGACTCATTAAAAAAATTCTAAATAGTTGGTAGCTAGGAAACTGATGGTGCCACTGATAGCAGAAAGGGGAGGGGCTTCTTTTGCTGTAAATATTACAGGTTTGAATTTATTCTTTCCGGGTTATGGAGTAACTGTGAATCATCTAATAAATATTTCTTATCAGAAGGTAGAAAAACCAGCTGAATTTCAAAAGAGACAGTAAGGTTGAAAAAACACAGCTTAAACTGTCAATATCACACTAGCCTGTGAACCCATAACATTTCATGAGAATTCTGAGATAGAGAATCGTACTGAACAGTGAGTCTCAACGTCATATCTGTACAGAAATGCGTAAGAGAGCTTCTGAAGATACACATCTATTGAGAGCCACTTCCTGAGGTTCTGATTCAACAGGACTGGGAACGGGTCCAGGACTTTGCATTTTACTAGTGATTTAATGGTGATTTACAAGGTTGTAAGATGGTAGGAATACAAGGTGTGTGGAAATCTGCATACACTACTGAGTGCTTGTGCCCCCAACCCTCCATGGCTGCCATACTTTTTACAAAGCCCAAGAAACAGTTGGGTTATCTTTTTTTTTTTTTTTTTTTTTTGGCAAATTCACTCAAGATCTATCTATCTACGTATCTACCTACCTACCTACCTACCTACCTACCTATATAAATATATCTATTTTCTATCTATCTATCTATCTATCTATCTATCTATCTATCTATCAATCATCTATCGACTTATCTATATATATGTTGTATTTTGACATTTTGATGACTTTTGTGTAGTTAGCTTGCACCTGCACCTTCAAAAATACTGCCATAATAGGAGAAGGAAAAAGATTGAAGGAATCTATTTGTGGAAGAGTTGGAAGGCCAAGGAGAGAGACACGAAAGAATTTCTTCTAATTCACGGTTTGAATTGAAAAAAATGTCTTTATGTCACTCACCTACTATTCAACTTACTGCAGGACTGACAGGAAGTCTGGAAGCACAGGTCATTTTGCATTCTACATTGACTAGCTCTCTACTCCTCTAAGGATGATGTTGTTTTCCTCCACTCTCCAAGTGTTTTTGCAGTAATAACATCAATTATATTTTCAGATGTAACATTCTTTTTGTTAAGCAAATTATGTAAAAAAGCTCTATAGATATGAACATTGTTTTTCACTATATAAAACACCCTTAGGCAATGACTCATCATTCTATGTAAAATTCAAAGAATCTATCATTTACTGAATAAATTATTATTGCAAAGCTTGCTTTTATTGCTAGCTCCGGAAATGAAGAAATTCTTGGGACTATTTTCCTTCAGCAATCTAAATCCCATTTTTATTAAAGCTACTGATAGCTTTATAGAGGAGATAAGGCCAACTAAAATTTTAACAGTAAGCTAGCAAATAATTATTTATTACATCATCTACTTAATTCAATACATTACAAGCAAATACACATTAACCAAACATATATTACAGTTAAACTTGCCAGCTGTTTCATTGCAGTAAGTGATATTAAGCATGAAAACCATCACTGCCTGCTTGCTTTATGTGGAAATAAACAAAGACCATCCAAATGAGAACAAACAAAGTCTATTTATTCAAAGCTTGTTACAGCAAAGGAGTCAGCCACTGCCACTTGCTTTCTGGCAGAGACTCAGAGACAGGCTGAGGAGTGGGAAAGCTTGACACTGAATTAAGGGAAGATTGCAAGTGTGCCCTTATTGGAGGCTATTGGCACAGGGAAGTTGCAAGTTAGCCAGGAAGAAGCATAGCATTCTAGATTACTGGCTAAGGGTGCATATCTGCCTTTTTCTGGCTGGCCTAAGTGGGAAGCCAGGACAAAGGTTAAGGAAGCTATGAGTTATTAATTAAATCATACCCAGCTGGAATCAATTGCTACAGGGATTGTTGTTTGGCTTTACAGAGCAGTTGCTAAAGATAGTGGCCTGACTTTCTACAAGTCAAGAGTTTAAGACAGTAGATTGGCTTCCTGGTCTGGCGACTCTAGTTAATGGACTGGCTTCCTCAGCTGATGGTTGTACTTTATGAGTCAGTCTTTTTTTTGGCCTCCAGGGTTATTGCTGGGGCTTGGTGCCTGCACTATGATCTACTGCTCCTGGTGGCTTTTTTTTTCCCTTTTGTGGTCCTTGTTTTTTTATCATTGTTGTTGTTGTTACTACTATTGTTATTGCTGTCATTGTTGTTGGATAGAACAGAGAGAAATCGAGAGAGGAAGGGAAGACAGAGAGAGGGAGAGATAGATACCTGCAGACCTGCTTCACTGCATGTGAGTTCACCCCCTAGGTGGGAAGTCCGGGGTTTAAACCAGGATCCTTATTACCTGTTCTTGCACTTCGCGCCATGTGCTGTTAACCCACTGCACTACCGCCTGACCCCCTCAGTGTTCCATTTTAACATACAGCCTGGCCACCATCTATTCACATATCTATTCTTGCTTGCAATGGCATCTACAATTTTTCAAACGTATGATTACAAATAAAGATCTCTAAGACTTACGTCAGAGCAGTAAAACATACTGCAGTTTTATGAGTCAGATACATACATCATTATTTGTACTGCATAAAGATAAAAGAAGAAATATATAGATAGTCCACAAACACATAATGTTCAGCAAATATCAAAGTGTATGTTTAGTGAAAGTTCTGGAGCTTTATACCAAAAAGCATGACATGCTGATAAGCCCAGGGGAATCACTGACATTCTGAGGCATGTCTGACGTTGATTCCTAGGCCCAAGGTGTATGGGCAGAGGGATGTGATGCTCACATGCCAGTGGATTGTGGATGGGAACCTTCAAGAAAAGGGACATAGGGGGCGGGGCGGTAGTGCAGCAAGTTGAACGCACATGGCGCAAAGTGCACTGAGCAGTATAAGGATACCAGTTCCAGTCCCCAGATTCCCACCTGCAGGGGGGTTGCTTCAAATCGGTGAGGCAGGTCTGCAGGTGTCTTTCTCTCCCCCTCTCTGTCTCCCCTCCTCTCTCAATTTCTCTTGTCCTATCCAAAAATGACAACAACAACAACAGCAACAATAATAACAACAAGGGCAACAAGGTCAAAAAAGGAATAAAATGACCTCCAGGAGCAGTGGATTCATAGTGCAGGCACTGAGCCCCAGCAATAACCCTGGCAGCAAAAAAAAAAAAAAAAAAGAGAAAAGAAAGAAAAAAGGAAAGAAAAGAAAAGAAAAAAGGACAGAAGTCATTATTTCCATGAACTACAACATCTGGGGAGGGATTCTGATATTTTAGTTATAAATCGTCATTTCCTTTCCAGTTGACTGTGAAGGTGTGTGATCAAGATAGAAGGACAATATTCATTTTACTTAGCAGATTATTAGCTTGATTTATAATTCTAAAATATTCCAGCATTTGGTACAGGGGCATTCATTTTTGTTCCACTTGCCTTAGGAGCTGGCCTGAGAATGCTTCCATTGTTTGACACCTTAGTGAAGACAGAACTTTTCAGGACCAAAGAAAATACTGTATGTCTAGGTCACCCAAGTAGAACCAGTTTCTCCCTTTCTCTGTCCAAACAACCTGCCCGTGTACACAGTTTAGTGTTTCTAGCTGTAGAAAGGCCAGTTAGATTGCTAGGTTGTGATCAGTCTCTTCGGAATACTTCCCATCTGCCTCCCTGGGAAGCATATGACATGAATCTATGTTTAACAAGGAGGATGTAGTATCTTATGCACTATATTTCCTTAGTTATCTTAACAATTATAGTATATACCTCATCACCCGCGGTCCTAGGTTGGCGATCCTGGGCTTGTCCATAGATACTATGAGCTCAGTCCTCTAACACTCTACCACACTGTTCAATTCCACCAGGAATGCCATCATTATTCCTTTTGTGAAAAAAATGGAGACATATAGAGAGGGAGAGGGTGAGGGAGAGAGAGACACTATGAAAGAGACCATAGCTCCAAAGCTTCCTTCTGTGCAGTGATGGCTAGTCACAAACCTAGGTAATGAACAAGGCAAAGTAGTGTACTATTCAAGGGAGTTATTTTGCCAGCCCAAAGTTTGGACTTAAGAAGATAAGAAAAGTTGTTAGAAGAGCAAAGACTTATTTATTCTGAGAAGATACTCATGAGTATCCATTTATTGGGGAAACTGACGATCCTTCCTAGCCGACTGAATCCACATGGATCCCAGTCACTTTCAAAGCCAGCAACAAGCAGACATCAGGCTCAGTCTGACGCTGTTGACTGGCTACGGAAGAAGGGCAAACGCTAGAAGAAGAAGAAGAAGAAGAAGAAGAAGAAGAAGAAGAAGAAGAAGAAGAAGAAGAAGAAGAAGAAGAAGAAGAAGAAGAAGAAGGAGAAGAAGAAGGTACTCAAGGGAATGATTCTATTAAACAAAAAGTATACATATACTTTTCCTTTTAACTGTATCATTTAGATGTTGGAGTTGCGTCTGTAGTATATTATATATGTTTATTATTTATCTCAAAGTAATTTAAGAGAAGGCAGTGAGTATGTTCTATATAATGTACTAAATAGTGTTTTTTTATTGACTATGAATTATATATTTATTTAATTACTTATATTGGCACAAGGGGTAGCCCTTTGGTTATGTGCCAGCACTATGAATACAATCCTACCAGTGGCCATTCTTTTTCCTTTTTTCCTAAATAGTGTTTTGCTCATTTTTTTTCTTTTATGGGAAGGGTGCTATGGTTTACAGCTCAGTTGCGTACTGACTCATTTCCCCATGCATCATGCAATAAGACCTCAGGATTCCTTCCACTACCTCCCTTCTTTTCCCTTCCCAGAGTCCTTTGCTTTGGGGCAGTACATTTCAAGCAGTCCAAGTTTTACTTTGTATTATTTCTCTCTGTTGTTAGTTCTTGGTTTTTTTTTTTTGTTTGTTTTGTTTTTTTTTTACATATAAGCAAGATAATTTAGTATATTTCTTCTTGGGGGGAATTATTTTACTAAACGTGATTTGTTTTTTGTTTTTATCTTTATTAAAAGATAAAAATAGAGACTTTCGGATAGAGACTGCCAAAAGTCGAGAGGGAAGGGAGTGATAGAAAAGGAGAGAGACAGAAAGACAGCTGCAGTCCTGCTTCAGCACTTGCAAGGCTTTCCCCCTGCAGGTGGGGACTAAGAGCTCAAACCTATGTCCTGTGCACTGTAACATGTGCATTCATCCAGGTGTACCACCGCTCAGTCCCTAAACATGATTTCTTCAAGTTCCATCTAATACTAGGCAAAGAAGGTAGCTTCATCATTTTTAACAGCTGGGTAGTATTCCATTATATTCCATGTATTCCACAGTTTTCTTATCTACTCATCTGTTATTGGCCATCTGGATTGCTTTTAAGTTTTTGCTATTACAAATTATGCCATTTTGAACATAGGTATACACAGATCTCCTCTTCTTTTTTTTTTTTTAACAATTTATTTATTTATTCATGAGAAAGATAGGCAGAAACAGAAAGAACCAGACATCACTATGGTACATACATATGCTGCCAGGGATTGAACTCAGGACCTTATGGTTGAGAATCCAGTGCTTTATCCACTGCGCCACCTCCCGGACCACACACAGATCTCTTCTGATATGTGTTTTTGTTTCCTTTCAGGGAATCACCAAGAGATAAATTGCTGGGCCATAGGGTCGGTCCATTTCTAGTGTTCTGAGAAATCTCCAGACTATTTTCCACAAGGGTTGGACCAATTAGCATTCCCACTAGCAGTACAAGTATTACTTTTCCTTCTGCATCCTTTCCAACATTGCCATTCCTGTCTTTTCTGTCCTTTCTGATGTATGGTACTCACACCAGTGTAAAGTGGCTTTCACTGTTGTCTTTATTTATATTTCTCTGATAATCATTTCTCATGTGTCTGTTTGCTCTCTGGATCTCTTCCTTGGTAAAGATTTTGTCCATGTCCTCACTCTACTCTTTTTTTTTATATCTATATATTCCCTTTTGTTACCCTTGCTGTTTTATTGTTGTAGTTATTGATGTTACTGTTGTGTTGGATAGGACAGAGAGAAATAGAGGGGGGGGGAGAGAAAGACTGATACCTGCAGACATGCTTCACAGTGAAGTGACTCCACTGAAGGTGGGGAGCATAGGGCTCCAACCAGGATCCTTACACTGGACCTTGAGCTTTGTGCCATGTGTGCTTAACCTGCTGTGCTACCTCCCTATTCCCATCACTCCACTTTCTTTCCCTTTTTTTTTTTTTGCCTCCAGGCTTATTGCTGGGGCTCGGTGCCTGCACTACAAATCCACTGCTCCTGGAGGCCATTTTTTCCCCTTTGTTGCCCTTACTGTTTATCAGTGTTGTTGTTACTATCATTGTTGTCCTCATTGTTATATAGGACAGAGAGAAATGGAGAGAAGAGGGAAAGACAGAGAGGGGGAGAGAAAAGCACCTGCAGACCTGCTTCACTGCCTGTGAAGTGACTCCCCTGCAGGTGGGGAGCCGGGGGCTCAAACCGGGATCCTTTCGCTGGTGCTTGTGCTTTGCGCCACCTGTGCTTAACTATCACTCCACTTTCTTTCTTTCTTTTTTTTTTTAATTTAAGAAAGGATTAATTAACAAAACCATAGGGTAGGAGGGGTACAACTCCACACAATTCCCACCACCCAATCTCCATATCCCACCCCCTCCCCTGATAGCTTTCCCATTCTCCATCCCTCTGGGAGCATGGACCCAGGGTCATTCTGGGTTGCAGAAGGTAGAAGGTCTGGCTTCTGTAATTGCTTCCCCGCTGAACATGGGCGTTGACTGGTCAGTCCATACCCCCAGTCTGCCTCTCTCTTTCCCTAGTAGGGTGTGTCTCTGGGGAAGCTGAGCTCCAGGACACATTGGTGGGGTCTTCAATCCAGGGAAGTCTGGTCAGCATCCTGATGGCATCTGGAACCTGGTGATTGAAAAGAGAGTTAACATGCGAAGCCAAACAAATTGTTGAGCAATCATGGACCCAAAGCTTGGAATAGTGGAGATTAAGTGTTAGGGAGGTACTCACTGCAAACTCTAGTGTACTTCTGCTTTCAGGTATATATTTTGCAGTAGTTTATAGATACGTGTGAAGATATGCTCTCTCTCACAGAAACTGGTGTATATCTAGGTTTTGGGACTTTGTTAGAAAGTGAACCACCTGAGATGAAATTAGAGTATACTATGAAAGGAAAGGTCTCACCCGAGTAATGAAGCTCAAGGGTTGTCATTCCACACGTGAAGTCTCTGGACACAGTCTGAAGTGAAGCATGTTGAGGTGGCAATCGTTGCATTGGTTAGGTTGTGATCGGCGGATGCAATATTATTTGATATGGATTGGGAGAGGCATACAGGAAAGTGGGCCCTATCCAAGGGTTCTAGGACTAGGGGAAGTAGGAGCTCTATAGTGGAGATGTGAGGTTCCTGCTGTCTTAGGGTTCAAAAAGACAATCGATAGTTAATGTTATCATCACATTATTTGGTAATTGGGTTAACTTTGAAAAGTCCTTTTGTTATGGTTTGCTGTACAGTACCCAGTATCTTGTATATAGCTGTGCTATTGGATGCTTCTGATCTACTTGATCTAGGCTTTTGAGAGAGTCCGCATATCAAATACACAGCCTATATATTAAAAAGATTCAGTTTGTGTTTTGAAAAACTTTGAGACATACAATTGATTTTCCCCCTCTCAAATTAATTAACTAGTGATTTATATGTCTACATTTTGCTAGGAGTGTACATAAACACCATTCCCACCACCGAAAGACTGTAACCCATCCCTCCCACCCACTCCCACCCCCCACTGGCACAGGAAGCTGCATGTCTACCCCTCACCACAGGGTTTTTACTTTGGTGCCCTACTTACAATTTGGTCAGGTCCTGCTTTTAGTTTCCCTTTCAGATCTTCTTACTCAACTTCTGTTGATGAGTGGGATCATCCCATACTCATCTTTATCTTTCTGACTTAGCTCACTTAACATAATTCCTTCTAGCTCTGTCCAAGATGGGTCATAGAAGGTGGGTTCATTGTTCTTGATAGCTGCGTAGTATTCCATTGTATCACTCCACTTTCTAATGAGTTGTACATAGATGTGGGGGTTTACTTTTATGTTCTCAATTCTATTCCATTGTTCTTATCTGTTTTGGTTCCAGTACTATGAAGTTCTGATTACAGTACTTCTGTAGTATGGTGTGAGGTCAGGAATGGCTATACCTCCTGTCTTATTGTTTTTTTCACTTTTGCTTGCTCAAAAAATTTTTTTTTCTTTATTCTTATTCCTTTTCATTCTAGATATAATGTGTCGTGGTGTCTTTAGGTCTGGGTTAATCCTATTTACATTTTTAAAAACTAAGTTATCAGTTAAACAATATTCTTTTTTTTATTTTTTATTTAAGAAAGGAGACATTAACAAAACCATAGAATAAGAGGTGTACAATTCTGCACAATTCCCATAACCTGATCTCCACATCCCACTCCCTCCCCTAATAGCTTACCCATTCTCTATCCCTCTGGGAGCATGGACACAGGGTCGTTGTGGGTTGCAGAAGGTGGAAGGTCTGGCTTCTGTAATTGCTTCCCCACTGAACATGCAGGTTGACTGGTCGGTCCATACTCCCAGTCTGTCTCTCTCTTTCCCTAGTGGGGTGGGGCTCTGAGGAAGTGGAGCTCTAGTACACATTGATGGGGTTGTCTGTCCAGGGAAGTCTGGTCAGCATCTCGCTGGCATCTGGAACCTGGTGGCTGAAAATAGAGTTAACATACAAAGCCAAACAAATTGTTGAACAATCATGGACTTAAAGACTATAATAGTGCAGATGAAGTGTTGGGGGTATTCCCTGCATGCTCCTGTGTACTTCTGCTTTCAGGTATATATTTTTCCCCTAGTTTATGGGCATGGGTGAACCTATGCTCTATCTCAGGGGACCTGGACTATATCTAGGTTTGGGGACTTTATTGGGGAGTGGAACACCTGGAATGGAATTAGAGAATACTATGAAAGGAAAGGTCTCACCCGAGTGATGAAGCTGAAGGGTTGCCATTCCACACCTGAAGTCTCTGGTCACAGTCTGAAGTGAAGCATGCTGGGGTGGCACTCGTTGCATTGATTAGGTTGCGATCCGCAGATGCAATATTATTTGATTTGAACTGAGAGCAGCATGCAGAAAAGTTTCCAGGACTGGGGGAAATATAGGCTCTATAGTGGAAATGTGAGGTTCCTGTTGTCTTAGGGTTCAAGAAGACAATGGATAGTTATTGTTATCATCACATTATTTGGTGATAGGGTTAACTTTGGAAAGTTGGACGTGCTAAGATCGACCCAGTCTGGAAAAGAGAAATTTCCCATGAGTGGTCATCCCACTTCCGGTTATCTTGTCCATCTCCAAAACTCTCTCCCTTTACACTGTCTGAACTGGAAGACGCTTTAAAGAGGGTTAAACCGGGAACGGCTGCTGGCTATGATAACATCACCCCAGACTCATTCTTAACTTGGGCCGCGCGGCAAAAAAGTGGCTCACTACATTCCTGTCCCACATCTTGGAATCCGAATCTATGCCCAAAATTTGGCATCGTGCGAAGATAATAGCAGTTTTGAAACCAAAGAAAGACCCAACACTGGCTGCCAGCTATAGACCAATTTCTCTCCTCTCCGTGTGTTACAAACTCCTTGAGAGGCTGCTTCTGTCACGTATTTCTCATCTTACAGAGAAATTCCTATCACCCGCCCAGGCTGGTTTACGCCCAGGAAGATCTACCTGCGAACAAGCCCTGGCCCTCTCAACTTACATTGAAAATGGATTCCAGAAGAATTTAAAGACGGGTGCTGTCTTTGTTGATCTCACAGCAGCCTATGACACGGTCTGGCACCGTGGTCTCCTAGTCAAGATCTCAAGATGCTTGCCTCCATGGGTGGCCAACACTATATCGTTTCTTCTCCAAAACAGAACATTCCGGGTACATCTGGGTGACAAGTCTAGCAGATGGAGACTTGTCTCAAGTGGCCTCCCCCAGGGCTCTGTTCTGGCTCCTACGCTATTTAATATTTACATCAATGACCTCCCAGAAACTTCTTCAAGGAAGTTCATCTACGCCGATGACATCTGCTGTGCAACTCAGGCATCCAAGTTTGACATCCTCGAGGAAACACTCACGAAAGACATGTCTCTGATATCTGATTACTGTAAAAAATGGCGACTAATCCCTAGCACTGCAAAAACGGTATCATCTGTTTTCCATCTACACTATGCCTCGGCCTCACGTGAGCTTAATGTGCAGCTTGGCGATACGAGAATCCGGCATGAAGCCCAGCCAGTCTATCTTGGTGTTACTCTCGATCGCACCCTGTCATTTCACGAACATCTCATAAAAACTGCAGCAAAGGTGGGCACGAGGAATAACATCATTGCAAGACTGGCCAGCTCCTCATGGGGCGCGAGCGCTTCCTCACTACGATCATCATCCCTGGCATTATGCTATTCCACTGCAGAATACTGTGCCCCAGTATGGTTCCGTAGCCCCCATGTCCACTTGGTCGATTTCAAAATTATATTCCTCCATGAGGATAATTTCTGGAACCATCCGTTCCACCCCGGTTCCATGGCTGCCAGTTCTTAGCAACATCGCCCCGCCAGATATTCGTCGGGATGCGGCATCATCTAAGTTCATTTCCCATGTCTACGCTCGACCGGACCTGCCAATATACGCGGATATCTTCGCCCACCCTGTCCAACGCTTGACGTCTCGTCACCCAATCTGGTCCCCTACGCCTACACTGAACTTCTCTGTTCCAGACTCTTGGAAACAGAGTTGGCAGTCAGCTGAGGTCAAGAACAAACACCTCATCACAGACCCCTGCGAGCGTCAACCCGGCTTTGACCTAGCACGTTATGATCGGGCCCTCCTCAATCGCTATGGAACAGGCCATGGCCGGTGCGCCGCTATGTTCCATCGCTGGGGAGCCAGAGACGACCCGAACTGCCCCTGCGGCTCTAGACAGACTCTGACCCACATAGTCAATGACTGCCACCTCTCCAGAGTCAAAGGAGGTCTCGAAACTACATCAGGCTCAACCTGACGCTGTTGACTGGCTACGGAAGAAGGGCAAACGCTAGAAGAAGAAGAAACTTTGGAAAGTCCCTTTGATAGGGTTTGGGTATAGTACCCAGCATCTTGTATGTAGCTGTGCTGTCGGTTGCTTCTGTTCTCCCTGGTCTAGGCTTTTGGGAGAGAACATATCAAAGACAGCCTATGTATTAAAAAGACTCAGTCTGTGTTTTAAGAAGTTCTAGACATATCATCAGTTGTTCACCTCTCATATTAATTAAATAGTGGTTTATATAATGTTTACACTTTAATAGGTTTGTACATAAACACCACTCCCACCAGCAAAAGACTGTGTCCCATCCCCACCCACCCCTGCCCCCCACCCCCACCCCCCACCCCCTCCCCCCACCCTCTGTCGTGCTGGGAAGTCCAATGGCCACCCTTCCCTTCACCACAGTGTTTTTACATTGGTGCCCTGCTAGTTAAACAATATTCTAATAGTTGTCTTGTTAAAATGTTTTATGTAGCATGAATATTTGAAAAATTCTTGATACTATAAAGCAGCAATGGTAGGAAATGCCCTATTCTCCAAAGGGAGGCTGGGTCATCCTACTCTGCCACTTGACGAAGACTGGTCTTGAAATGAGTGCAGCCTAGAGTGCTCACAGCTGCAACCAGGGGTTGTGAGCTCAGGCTGACAGGGACTTGGAGGTTACACAAGCTCCTGTGCTAAATGTGAATATATATGGGCTCTGTGAATATATGATGTGAATATATGATGGGGTAAACAGTTAATTGTATTTATATAATTTCTTCAAGTTTGGGAGTTACTCTCTGTCCTTATCCACCTTTTTAGCCTTATTCTCAACCCTGTCACCCATCTTCCCAGACATTATTTCTAGCCCACCATTTCAAGCTCAAGCAAAAACTACTAAAGTTGTGGGCCCCTAGGAATATATATAACATAGACTTTATAGCTTCTTTCCATCTGAAGAACCCTATTCTCATCTGCTATATTCCTACTTTTTGATTCATTTTTATTGTTTAATTTAATTTAATTTTTGGTCCTTTCTTATATCTTACCACTTTACAGTCACCAAATTGCAGATGCTACTGTGATTTTACGCTGACATCCCTGGGCAGACAATTTCACCCATGTTTCCTGGATTCTCACCTCTTCAGAACTCCACCCCACTACAGAAAGATAAAAACAGGCTAGGATTATGGATCAAGCTGCCAATGTCCATGTTCAACAGAGAAGCAATTACAGAAGCCAGAACTCCCACATTTTGTGCCCCCAAAAGAATTTTGGCCCATACTCCTAGGGGGTAGAAATGTTTTGAGAAGATGATCCGAGGGCTCTGAAACCCAATTACATCAGGACCCAGAGAGAGAAAATAAAAAAGGAATGAAACTTGGAAGTAGCAGTAGGTGTAGGTGTGACTTAGAAAGGAAGAGTAGGCCGGGCCATAGGAAAAAAAAAAAAAAAAAAAAAAAAAAAATATATATATATATATATATATATATATATATATATATATACACTCTGGTGGTGGGAATGGTGTCGAATTTTGTAAATTTTTGTATAATTTTGTAAATCAGTATTAAATCACTAATAAAAATTTAAAACTTATTGTGACAGTTTATTGTACCTGAAAAATGAAAGTACTAACTTTGAATCACAGAAAATAGGGAGGAAACTTGATTGATTAAGCTCTTAAGGAGAAAATAATTAAATGTTATTCTTAGTGTTCTTGGCCACTATGTATATAATAAGGGCTCTTCTCCTACCCCACTAGGGAATGGTAGAAACTTGTTGGGGGTATGGATCAACTCGCCAATGTCCATGTCCAGCTGAGTAGCAATTACAGAAGCCAGAACTCCCACTTTATGCACTCTAAAAAGACTTTGTTCCATACTCCCAACGGGGTAAACAGTAGAGGAAATAAACCAGAGGGCTCTATACCCATCTAGGTTCCACTAGGACCCAAAGCATTGGTCATCAGGGGTCTTATTTTTATGCCATTTATGAAAGGGAAGTGAATCTGGAAAACATCAGAGGAGGCCAGGCATGGGTTCAATTATCTGTGAGAGAAGAGGAAAAAGGAAAGAACTTGAAGGCAACGATAGGTATCCTGGAACCTCACCTCTGCAGAGCTCTACCTCACTAGGGAAAGATAGAAATAAGCTGGGTGTGTGGATCGACCTGCCAATGTTGATTTATAGTGATAGGTGCGGGGTAAACTAAAAAGGAAGTGAAGGCAAGACCATTGGAAAATGGGGAAATATATATATTCAGCCCATATTGGTGACTTTGGGAGAACTACTGCAGTTTACAATGAAGGAGATAGGACACAGAATTGGTGGTGTGGACTATATGGAATTGTATCCTTTCTACCATATAACTTTGTAAATTAATATTAAATCACTCATAAAATATTAAAAAATAAGAGGCTCATCTCTGGTGTAAGTACATATATAGGTATATATAGAATTTGAACTGAAGATATCTAATCATTCTAGTAAGAAGCATAAATTATAAAATGTACAAGAAAGGACCTGTTGATGAGTATCATAAATAGAACATTAGTTGTAGAGAAGACTTTAGGGGAACTGTGGCGGATTGCAGTGGAGAGAGTGAAGATTCAGAACTCTGGTGGTGGGAATGGTAGGGATTCAAACCCCTGTCAACATGTAATTCTGTTATGTAAAAATAAAAAAAAAATAAAATTGAAAAAAATAAATTTGGGTTAGGCAAAATTTTCTGATGTAGGCATTTTATAGAAAGAAAGGGAATATATATTCCCCAAGGAGAAATCAGATTCAAAGTGTATCAAAGAATCAAACTGCTTGGGTTTCAAGGACAAATGTAGTCTGTATAGTATTTCACATTGAAAAAGTGACTTGCAATTCTCTCACTTACTTTCTATAGCTGGATGTTGCTTTAATATAAAAAACAATTTTACTGAAGATGCTCCCAAGATATCTTACAAATGAATTGTGTTTCTCTTTCTCATCTTAAAAGCAATTTATCTTTATAAGAAGACAGGTGTAGAAGGCTATAAAGAAGTAAGTCTTAATCACTCACAGCCTTACCATTCAAAGATACTTTAGTATTCTGACATACTTTTCTCAAGTAATTCTTAAGAATTTAAATATATGAATTTTATAAAAGTCCTATTATATATAAACTTATGTCATACTTAGATCATAAGCATCTCATATTCATAAACATTCTGTGAAATTAAGATCTGAGCGAATGCATAGGAAGGCTGAGAATTAGAGGAGGTATTAGGAAATGGAAATGTGATGTTGATGACATCTTAAAGTCTACCTCTACAGTTTCAATATCCTGTCCACCCCACCCCCACCCCCTAAGGACTTCTTTACTGTCAGTGCAAAGGTTTCAGTGACATTGGTAACCAAGTTGGTCTATCCGAGACAGCAGAATGAGTTTTGGTTTTGCTTCTAGAAAGAAAGAGATGATATGGAGTCTGCAAAATGGCAGAATGTGGCATGGTTAGATTTCTCTCTCATCATTAATTCTTCTATCAATCATTCTTGATGGTTCAGGTCATCACTTGACAGCTACAAAATCCAAAATTGGTTGGGGGTGCCATGTTTATGTAAATTGACGGTGATGCTTGATATTTAGGGTTCTGAGTTGGGTTGATATGGAGTGAAATAAACAATCTGAATGGATAGAGGAGCTGGGGACATGTGGCTTCTCAAGGTGAGCTCTGGAATCCAAAACTCTTGGTAATTCATGTGCTTCTAGAGATTTGGGTTTCTACCAACTGAGCAGTAGGTAGGATTCTTCTGTTGGTCACAGGAATTTCATTTTAGAACGAACACATTCATTTTCGACCACTTCTCTTCTCTCCCAGTATTCATAGTATTCTCTTCACATCCCCTCACACTCCTATCTCTTAGACCTATCATCTTTGCACCTTTGGTACTTTTATTGGTTAAAGACAGAAAATAATTGAGATGGAAAGGGGATATAGAAAGGAAGAGGAAAGAGAAACACCTGTAGAATCACCCATTGCTTGGGAAGCTCTCCTCATGTAGGTGGAGATAGGGGCTTGAATCTGGGTCCTTGTGCACAGTAACATATGCGTTCAGCAGGTGCACTACCGCCTGGCCCCCTCAGACACCTGAGCTGCTTGCTCCTGCACCAGCAATTTCTGTTTCTTTTGCCTCCAGGGTTATCACTGGGGCTTGGTGTTGGCACTATGACTCTACTGCTCCTGGAAGCTATTTTCCCCCCTACTTTATTGGATAGTACAGAGAAATTGAGAGGGTGGCGAGATAAAGAGGGAGAGAGGAAGACACCTGCAGATATGCTTCACCACTCCTAATGTGCCCTTACTGCAGGTGGGAAGTGGGGACTCGAACCCGAGTACTTGAACATAGTACTAAGTGCCCTTAATGAATGTGCCACCTCCAGGCCCAACACCAGCATTTTCAGAGGTTGGGAAAACCTTTCTCTGGGCATTTTCTCATCATTCTTGTCTGGCCAAAGGCTCCTCATTTATCCAGGTTCTGATCATAACTGGATCATGATGACATTTTTTAACTGTGTTTTCCTTCCTGACTTCACAACATAAAACCCATCCACTTAAATTAAAAACAGACAATGTTTTCCAGACCCCGTGTCTCTTTCATTTTAATGAAGATTTCTCATTTGTTTCTAGCATATCCTCTAGATTTATAATAATGTTCGAGCTGAAATGTTTTCTTGGTTTATAACATTTTAGGGGACATGGGGTAGCAAAGAATTCACAAAGTACCATCAGATGAAGTAGCCTCACTATCACTTTTAGTTCTCAGCCTCAATTTTATATTTTGGCAGAGAAAGGGGGGAAAAGAGAGGGGGGGGGAACAGCTAAAGATTTGCCTTTCACTGGTTGAGGTGAAGAGTTAGTATAAATATTTATCATATAAGCACTATCAGAATATACAGTAGGTCACTTTGCAAAATCCTTGCATGTTTAATGCATTCCTTTTGGTAACAGTTCATCCTTTGGAAGCAGTGTTGTAAGAAGCAGTTCTGTGCAGGGTGGTGTGGGGTAAGAATCTATTGTGGAGAGCTTAGTTTCTTCACACCCCTTTCAAAAAACTGTGGTCTGTCTTATCAAAATGCTTTCTAACTGCCCGGAACTTGGCATTCTCTAGGCGACATTTTAAGGAGACTTGAAGTTATAGCAGTAAGGGGATTGCCGGTGTGAATTGGCTGTATAGAAACCAATTCTAACTTGTAGAAAATAAGAGGAAAACTAGGAAAAAGAGAAGACTTCAATCCACACAAAGGTCTGACGATTCTCTCTGGTTGGCCATGTTTATTTGACCAGGAGAACTTAAATAAATGTTTATTGAGGGAATATTACAACCAGGCACAGTGCTAGAAGCCAGAAATAAATAAGACAAATAGCCTTCTTATGGTAAAATCACAGGAGTCAAATATATATATATGTAAAATATTTGCTGTTATCTTGGTGCTACCATGTTCAGCATTTAATTTTAAAACTCCATTTTCATTGTTGTACATGTCAGCTACCAGTAGTCAAATGACTTCCAATGTGACTTGGTGGATTACTTATGAATTCTCTTGGTTAACCTGCAAAGAATACAAACAAAAAGTAAATCCCACCACTGTATAATAATGGACTGGCTTTCCACATTTAGACAAACAAACAAATAAAAAAAGCGAAAGCAAAGCACCCCTAACAACCTCTAAAGTTTTTAACTTTTGTTTTTGTTTTATGAAACTGGGATACAATAGATAATATGGAGAATATAAGCACTAAACACCGAAAAAGAAAAAAAAAATAGTAATGTAGAACAAAGGGTGTTTTATTTCATTTTTTAAGGATAGATTTTAAAAATTACTGTATGAAATTGAAAGAAGTGTTGTAAGTGTTTGAAGAGTTGAACATGTAAGGCTTAAAAGGTTATGGTGTGCTCATGAACAAGATCCTAAGTCCTGAGGTGGGACCCTTACTCTTTTGCAAGTCAATGGTGTGAAATATTGGCATATCAGAACTATAACTTTATGCAGAGTAAAAATAAAGATCAGAGTCTACTTCCTAGTAACCTCTCTGAATCCCAGTTATCCAATTAGACTCCTTTCATTGATTTTGTTAGACTGTTAGTCAGCCAGCCACTTGGCCTTTTGGTTATATCATATGTTCTTTATATGTGGTTTTTAAAAAAATAATTGATCAAATTATCCAGAGAATGACTTGGTCTTCAATGTTTGGCTTGAACATTTATGACAAACAACAAGAAATGCAGGCTGGTCAGGCTCAAACCTGGATCTCCACATGACAAAGCAGCGTACTATCCAAGTGAGCTGTTTTGCTGTCCTCATTATATTATTTCTAATATAAATAATTCTTAGAAGAAAAAATTTAAAAAAATAAGCTCATTAGAGAAAATATGTGGCTTCACACCATAAGCAGTCTTGTACACTCTTTTTCATAGGTGTCTAGTTTTAGTGACATTGAAGAGAAAGCCTTATTTTGATAATTAATACACATGATACTTTGTCAACATATTTTCATATGTCCTCTAACATCACCTTTATGACAAGTTCATGAGGGAGATATGGCAATGATCCACAGCTGGCATGTGAAGCAGCTTATTAATAAAGTGAGGAATGGAGCTCACATACTGTGGCTCTAAGCTTCAGGTCCCTTCAGCAGTGTTGTCATACAGGCTGATCCTTTATTTGATATTAATGTGTAATGTTTTTGAGAGAAGTAAGATAAATAAAAGAAAACTTGATAAGCTCCAAGGAATGTGTCATGAAAACACAGCAGTACATAAAACTTTCTTTCCCAACCCAACAAGACAAACATTGTCACTACCTTAAAAGAACACAACACATTAGTCAAATTTTAAAAATAGCTGAAAGGAAGTTCTGTTGACCTGGACACATTTCTCTGAAAAAAAAACATATGAAAATCTTCTAGGACTATCAGAAATGACATTTAGAGAGTTCTGAAGAAGCTAAAGATAAATCCTTGATCAATTCCTTCTTAGCTGTCGTTGAAAATGATTCTGGAATATTTATGCTCTATATCCTGCTGAAAGAGAGGGAGGGAGGGAGAGAGAGACACCTCCAGAGTGGAGATCTGGTTTGGACTTTGGTGGGGAATCTGGGATATGACTAGTAGAACCCACAGGAGTAACTAATACATATTTGATATCACATAAATGTTCTAAAGTCATTCACCTTTTGTCTGTCTGTCTGTCTCTCTCCTTTTCTTTTTTTCCTTCCTTCCTTCCTTCCTTCCTCTCTCTCTCCTTTTTTTTTTTTTTGTCTCCAGGGTTATTGTTGGGGCTCCTTGCCTCCGTACCACGAATCCACTGCTCCTGGAGGCTGTTTTTTCCCTTTTGTTGCCCTTGTTGTTTAAAGTTGTTGTAGTTATTATTGTTGTTATTTATGTCGTTGTTATTGGATAGGACAGAGAGAAATGGAGAGAGGAGGGGAAGACAGAGAGCGGAGAAAGAAAGACACCTGCAGACCTGCTTCACTGCTTGTGAAGAGACTCCCCTGCAGGTGGGGAGCTGGGAGCTCGAAATGGGATCCTTGAGCAGGTATGTGCCATGTGCGCTTAACCAGTTGCACTACCGCCCAACCCCCTCTTTCTCCTTTTCTTATTTATTTATTTATTTATTTATTTATTTATTTATTCCCTTTTGTTGCCCTTGTTGTTTTTTATTGTTGTAGTTATTATTGTTGTTGTCATTGTTGGATAGGACAGAGAGAAATGGAGAGAGGAGGGGAAGACAGAGAAGAGGAGAGAAAGATAGACACCTGTAGACCTGCTTCACCGCATGTGAAGCGACTCCCCTGCAGGTGGGGAGCCGGGGTTCGAACTGGGATCCTTATGCCGGTCCTTGTGCTTTGCGCCACCTGCGCTTAGCCCGCTGCGCTACAGCCCGACTCCCTCTTTCTCCTTTTCTTAAATATCTTTATTTAAGAGACTATTGCAAGGATACTTTGACCGTAGGTACTTTCATATGCCTGAATACGTTTAATCCAACTCTCCAACCTCAGTAGGTGTGCCTGCTCCCCAGTTTTACATATGCGGAAACAGATTCAGGAAAGTAAAGAAAGCTGCCTTTATCAAGAAGTGCATCGACCTAATCCTGGAGAAATTGTGTTTCTCATATGTGGGAAATAGAGCTTTCCAAATTTGTAGGAAATAGAGCTTTCCAAATTTGCAAGAGAATGGGAATCAGGCATCTTCCTATAAGTCAATGGAGGGAAGAAAGGGGAAATCTTTATTCTTGTAGTGGGAGGAGGGGAGGAGTTTATGTCTTTGTATGCTTACATGCATGCATTTTAGGATTAACCCTATTCATTATCAACCTCAACTAGACTACAAACATCTCAAGGAACCATGTTTACCTCACTATCCAGTGCTTAATATAATTGTAGAATAATCAAGGATGAACTCTAAGAACTATCCAGAAATTTATCATCATTTAAATTTATATGATAAATATCATCATTTATTAGTGTCAGGACAGAATTGTTGAGAAAGTGGCAAGGCATTAGTACAAATTGTTGTACTAAGTAAAATTCCTGGTTGCTGTTTTTAGAAAACAGAGTAAGCAGGAAATACTTTTTAATTGGTGGAAAGGAGGATTGGAAAGTATATTGATAGCACACATAAAAAATTACCCTATTGAAAATATATTCATCTGAGTTACAATGAGACAAATTAAAATAAATTATTGTCTTTATTTATTTATTGGATAAAGACCATCAGAAATCAAGAAGGAAAGAGGGAACAGAGAAGGAGAGAGATAGAGAAACATCTGCAGCCCTGCTTCACCACTTGCAAGGCTTTCCCCCTGCAGGTGGGAGCCGGGGACTTGAACCCAGGTCCTTGTGCACTGTAACATGTGCGTTCAACCAGCTGCACCACCACCCTGCCCCAATAAACTTCATTTATTTATTTATTTATTTATTTAGAGAGGGATTGGGAAGAGACAACAAGCTCAACATGGTGAATAAATTATTTAAAAAATTTAATTATAATTCATGAAAGACTAACATTAAAATAATGCTACTCCTGCTCCTTCTGACATTTGTTCAATAGGGGAGAGGGAAGAGGAATTCCATCTAATCCACAATGGCTAAGCCATTGTAAATGTCCAGGAGTAATCACTGAGATCACTGCCGTTGGTTGGGGAAAAAATGTTGAGAAGTACAGAGTCCTGTCTGGTGTTTGATCCTAAAGGCATTGTGCTTGCTAGTTTTCGCCACCATTCACTTATCTTGACATTTTTGCTGTTCCAGTATAAGCAACCCAGAAGACTTCTGATAATTTTTATTCTCTGTTTCACAGTCCTTCACATCTTGTAGGAGTTCAGGAGAACCACATTAGGATCATCAAAATCATCAATTAGCAATGATACACAACTGCCTACTAGTCCTCAGAGCTTATACTATTTTTGCCAATGATTCCAATAATGTTCTTTATGGCAAAAATGTCCAGTCAGGCAAGGACCTTCATGATCAGACAGCTGCCAGTTTTATTTAACTACCTTTTTCTCAACTTGAATTCTATGTGTACTCTAAACACTCGACACAATAAATTAGTGCTTCTAACCAGGTGCTAGTCTTCATAAAGAGGGTGGATACAGTATGTTTGACCAGGCACACCCTGAAAAGAAACTCAGCCCTGTTTATGTTTGCGATGAACAAACAGGGCTGAGTCACCATGCATCTGGGTGACAAGTCTAGCAGATGGAGACTTGTCTCAAGTGGCCTCCCCCAAGGCTTTGTTCTGGCTCCTACGCTATTTAATATTTACATCAATGACCTCCCAGAAACTTCTTCAAGGAAGTTCATCTACGCTGATGACATCTGCTGTGCAACTCAGGCATCCAAGTTTGACATCCTCGAGGAAACACTCACGAAAGACATGTCTCTGATATCTGATTACTGTAAAAAATGGCGACTAATCCCTAGCACTGCAAAAACGGTATCATCTGTTTTCCATCTACACCATGCCTCGGCCTCGCGTGAGCTTAATGTGCAGCTTGGCGATACGAGAATCCGGCATGAAGCCCAGCCAGTCTATCTTGGCGTTACTCTCGATCGCACCCTGTCATTTCACGAACATCTCATAAAAACTGCAGCAAAGGTGGGCACGAGGAATAACATCATTGCAAGACTGGCCAGCTCCTCATAGGGTTCGAGCGCTTCCACACTACGATCATCCTCTCTGGCATTATGCTATTCCACTGCAGAATACTGTGCCCCAGTATGGTTCCGTAGCCCCCATGTCCACTTGGTCGATTCCAAATTATATTCCTCCATGAGGATAATTTCTGGAACCATCCGTTCCACCCCGGTTCCATGGCTGCCAGTTCTCAGCAACATCACCCCGCCAGATATTCGTCGGGATGCGGCATCATCTAAGTTCATTTCCCACGTCTACGCTCGACCGGACCTGCCAATATACGCGGATATCTTCGCCCACCCTGTCCACCGCTTGACGTCTCGTCATCCAATCTGGTCTCCTACGCCTACACTGAACTTCTCTGTTCCAGACTCTTGGAAACAGAGTTGGCAGTCAGCTGAGGCAAAGAACAAACACCTCATCACAGACCCCTGCAAGCGTCAACCCGGCTTTGACCTAGCACATTATGATTGGGCCCTCCTCAATCGCTATCGAACAGGCCATGGCCGGTGCGCCGCTATGTTCCATCGCTGGGGAGCCAGAGAGGACCCGACCTGTCCCTGCGGCTACAGACAGACTATGACCCACATAGTCAATGACTGCCACCTCTCCAGATTCAAAGGAGGTCTCGAAACTTTACATCAGGCTCAACCTGACGCTGTTGACTGGCTACGGAAGAAGGGCAAACACTGGAAGAAGAAGACGAATTTCAGCAATATAGTTCAAATCATCTTTAGGATCTTCTTTTTCTAAGGAAGTCTTCATTTTGAGGCTTTTAGTCTACTCATTACAGTGCTGACTAGGAAAAAAAAAAAAAACTCCATCAGTTGCAAGAAGAGATTGTTCTTGTGGGCTGCCAAGCATCTGTGTTTGGATTCTCCAGGGCAGCCACTGACTGGAGAAAGAAGGGGAATGGATGGTGGCAGGCAGGCCCTTGGGTCTGTCCTTCATTTTGTCTCTTTCTTCTGCACCCCCCCCCCCTTTTAAGAGGCTTGTCACTAGGAAATACTGAGTGTCACTAAGATTGTGTTTAAATGCCAGGCTCAATACAGGATTCCCCTATATGAACAAAGTTGCTTGGAGGCACAGGAGAGAGCTACTCCAGCCAAAGTTTAGTCAGGGTGGGTGAAGCAGTGTTATGCCTGCTTAACCTCACGGTAGTACTAAATTCAAGGACCCATGCAAGGATCTGGGTTGGAACCCCTATCTCCACCTACTTGCAGTGAAATAGGTCTGTGAATGTTTTATCTTTTCTTCTCTCTATTTCCCCCCTCCCTTCTCAATTTCTCTCTGTCCTATCCAATAAAATGGAAAAAATGGTGTCCAAGAGCAGTGGATTCATAGTGATGACACTGAACTCCAGTGATAACCCTGGAGGCAAAAAAAGCTTAGTTGGAATACAGGATTGGGTGTCCTGGGAGGACTGGTGATAACAGACTAGAAGACAACTTCAAGTTGACAAGTCTAGCAGATGGAGACTTGTCTCAAGTGGCCTCCCCCAGGGCTCTGTTCTGGCTCCTACGCTATTTAATATTTACATCAATGACCTTACAGAAACTTCTTCAAGGAAGTTCATCTACGCCGATGACATCTGCTGTGCAACTCAGGCATCCAAGTTTGACATCCTCGAGGAAACACTCACGAAAGACATGTCTCTGATATCTGATTACTGTAAAAAATGGCGACTAATCCCTAGCACTGCAAAAACCGTATCATCTGTTTTCCATCTACACCATGCCTCGGCCTCGCGTGAGCTTAATGTGCAGCTTGGCGATACGAGAATCCGGCATGAAGCCCAGCCAGTCTATCTTGGTGTTACTCTCGATTGCACTCTGTCATTTCACGAACATCTCATAAAAACTGCAGCAAAGGTGGGCACGAGGAATAACACCATTGCAAGTCTGGCTAGCTCCTCATGGGGCGCGAGCGCTTCCTCACTACGATCATCCTCTCTGGCATTATGCTATTCCACTGCAGAATACTGTGCCCCAGTATGGTTCCGTAGCCCCCATGTCCACTTGGTCGATTCCAAATTATATTCCTCCATGAGGATAATTTCTGGAACCATCCGTTCCACCCCGGTTCCATGGCTGCCAGTTCTTAGCAACATCGCCCCGCCAGATATTCGTCGGGATGCGGCATCATCTAAGTTCATTTCCCACGTCTACGCTCGACCGGACCTGCCAATATACGCGGATATCTTCGCCCACCCTGTCCAACGCTTGACGTCTCGTCACCCGATCTGGTCCCCTACGCCTACACTGAACTTCTCTGTTCCAGACTCTTGGAAACAGAGTTGGCAGTCAGCTGAGGTAAAGAACAAACACCTCATCACAGACCCCTGCAAGCGTCAACCCGGCTTTGACCTAGCACGTTATGATTGGGCCCTCCTCAATCGCTATCGAACAGGCCATGGCCGGTGCGCCACTATGTTCCATCGCTGGGGAGCCAGAGACGACCTGAACTGCCCCTGCAGCTACAGACAGACTATGACCCACATAGTCAACGACTGCTACCTCTCCAGATTCAAAGGAAGTCTCGAAACTTTACATCAGGCTCAACCTGACGCTGTTGACTGGCTACGGAAGAAGGGCAAACGCTAGAAGAAGAAGAAGGACAACTTCACTTTCCATTTTTCATTTGGAAATATTAGCAACAGCAGCTGATCAGACAGATTCAAACTCAATTTTTTATTATTGTTTTATAATGATTGACAAGACCGCAAGATAAAGAGGGGTGCAATTCCACACAGTTCCCACCACTAGAGGTCCATATCCCATCACTTGCACTGGAAGCTTTCCTATTCTTTATCCTTTTGGGAGCATAGACCTAGGATCATTATAGGATACAGAAGGTGGGAGGTCTGGCCTTTGTAATTGCTTCTCCGATAGACATGGGTGCTGGCAGGTGGATCCAGCCTCTTTCTGTTTTTCCTTAGTTGGGCAGGGTTCTGGAGAGGTAGGCTCAAGGACACACTGGTGAGGTCGTCTGCCCAAGAAAGTCAAGTTGGTGTCATGTCTGAGAGCTATTATTTGCCCCATCCTTTGAGAGATTAGGAATCTGAGGAGTGGGACACTAGTTCTGTTTCTTTGCCATTTCTTTGATTCTATCTGTTGCATCAGACCTTTGCTCTGAGGTAAGCTCCTGCTGTAAACAGAAGATACCTCCAACATTTCAAGCGTCACTTTAAGGGCAACCATATTCAGTGGCTGAAAAAGGAATAGCTTCATGCAAAGTCACTTACTAGCAAAGGAAATGATTCTACCATTAGTAATGGAAAGTACTTTCATCCTATAAGGTACATGAGGGGTAGAGCTCAGAAGAATGGCGAATTGAACAAAAGTATGGTCTTACTAGGGAGGATGAAGGGGCATGGATGGATGGGTTAGAGAACATAAAAAGAGAAGCAGAAATTATGGGAATAATGAGTTTGATTTTATGTGAATGAGACACGTTGATTCAAATATTTAAGAAATCACTTGAGTATGGAGATGTGAAAGTTCTGGAGGGAATTCATGGCTGAAGATGATTTGGGAATCATAAATTTAGAACAGCACTTCTAGCAAAATGAGTGGGTGAAATCATCCATGAAGAATGTACACAGTAAAAAAAAAAAAAAAAAAAAAAAAAGGAAAGCCACTAGGTTTGTGAACCAAATAAGCATCTGAGGAACAGGAATCTGAATTGGAAGAGGGGCTAGAAAAGAATGGCCCAGAGAAGCAGGTGAAAAACTAAGAGGGTACAGTATTGAGGAAGTCAAAAAGGAGTGAATACCTTTTCCAAAGTAAGAGTGCTACAGAATTTTCCTCTAGGAGAAAGTCTGTGAAGTCTGACTTGCTTCAGTAGGAAATTTAGGACAGGATTCACATTTCAGTAACTAAGATAACGAGGAATGTAGACAGTGGAACACACAACTCTCTTTAGACAGTAAGCTGAACAAGAAGATTTAAAAATGAGATAAAAGGTGAGAGAAGGGAGTCAGACGGCAGCGCAGTGGGTTAAGTGCAGGTGGCACAAAGCTCAATGACCGGCATAAGGATCCCAGTTCGAGCCCCCAGCTCCCCACCTTCAGGGGATTCGCTTTACAGGTGGTGAAGCAGGTCTGCAGGTGTCTGTCTTTCTTTTCCCCTCTCTGTCTTCCCCTCCCCTTTCCATTTCTCTCTGTCCTATCTAACAATGACATCAACAACAATAAAAAATAAATTAAAAAAATTTTGTAAAGAGGTGAGAGGAAATCTCAAATTATATGTAGAAATTGCTATAATTATAACAGAAAGTCAGGTAAGTAGAAGACTAAGGATTAAGCTACTATCCTGACAGACAGACTCTTAGAGGAGACATCAGTTTTTGACAGCCATGTAGGTTAGTGCAAAGAGTGATGACAGCCCTCTGAATATAATCTGGGATTGTGATGACTTTGTAGGAAGGGCTTACTTCTGTATACACTTCTAGATTGACCTCTATAATGATGCACAATCATTAACTAAAACTGTTTCTTGTCTGTGTCCCCAAAGGGTATCACATTAAAGTGGACTTTTAAATAATGAGCAACCCAAGTGAAAGAGCGTTTAGTTCATGTCATTTCAAGACATACTTCATCTTTTAATTTAGAAGTCTCAGAATAGTTCTATTTATCTCATTTATCTCATCAATTAATTACAGTGAGGACAAATATGAAAAATAAGACTTAAAAAAAAGGGCCCCACTTATCAGTTAGAGAAGACTGGGTTTAAAAATTAATCTTCTTGATAGAGGAAAGAAATGCAAAGGTACCAATACAGCAGTTAGTAAGTCAACTTTCTTTCCACACAAAGCATTTTCTGAGTTTGTGTTAGCAGAGTGTGCAGTCAAATTTAGATGCTTTGGCGTTTTTCCATTATGAACTCGTTCTTCGTGTAGTTAAGATTAGTTTTTTTTGGAAGTGTCAGCAAATAAAAATACAGTTACAAAAGTACGTTTCTTCTGTCATCAACTGTTGTTGATAGGAGTTGATTACAAAGTGAGCTTGATATTCTTATGTATCTAACAAAAACTTTTGCTTTCATTTTGCTAAATTAACTTTACAAGTTGAATTTACTCTTAGTTCACTAGCTTCATTTAATAATTTGTTGAGCTAATTTAAAAAGGGGGGGAGAGCTATTCTTTTCCATCCTTAAGCTAGCACTGAATAACTTTCCTCTTTATTAGTCACCAGTTAACTGCAACGTTACATTTTATATTCCTTATATTTACAGAAGATACTCTTGTGTCCTTGCCTAAAGTCATGTTCTGTATCTGAAATGCCTGATTTGTTTTAATTCATTTATATATTTGATTATATAGTTTTCTCTCAGCCAGTACACTGAGTGTTATGAAGTTTCTAGTCAATACTGATGAACTATCTTAACTGACTCTTGGTAAGGTTAAAGCACTACTACTATTGATGGGTAGTGGAAATGGCATCTCCAAAAGACATCCTTTTATAGAAGTAATGACAACAGTAACAGAACTGACAAAAGAAAATCTTTGATTCTTTTTTTATATATATTTTCTAGAAATAATAGTTTAAAAATTTTATTAATAAAAAGGAAACATTGACTTTTTACTATATTTTTATATTTTTATCTATTTTTAAAATATTTATTTATTTATTCCCTTTTGTTGCCCTTGTTGTCTTATTGTATTAGTTATTATTGTTGTTGTTATTGATGTTGTTGTTGTTGGATAGGACAGAGAGAAATGGAGAGAGGAGGGGAAGACAGAGGGGGAGAGAAGATAGACACCTGCAGACTTGCTTCACCGCCTGTGAAGTGACTCCCCTGCAGGTGAGGAACCGGGGGCTCGAACTGCCAGACTCCTACATTTTTATCTTTTTAAATACTTTCTTTTATGTTTTATTATCTTTTTTTATTGGATAGAGATAGCCAGAAATTGAGAGGGTAAGGGGAGATGGAGATAGAGACACCTGCAGCACTCCTTTACCACTTGCAAAGACTTCTCCCCTGCAGGTGGGAACTAGGGGCTTAAATCCAGGTCCTTGTACATTATAGCGTGTGCTCAGCAGGGTGCACCACAGCCTGGCCCCAATTCTTTATTTTAACTCTTGAAATTAAACCAAAGCTTGTGGTAACCTGGAAGCATTTATACCAGAAAACAAACTAGTGAATGTAGGCAAGAACAGGAACTCCTATCTCCTACTCCCAAGCCCAGTAATAGCTTTGAAGAAAGAAGTAAAAGGAAACAAAATCCTGGAGCTGGCTGGTGGTACACTTGATTGAGTGCATATGTTATCATGCACAAAGTTCAAGCCTCTGGTGAACTTGCAGGGGGAATCTTTCACAAGCAATGAAGCAACTTAGTGTTTGTTTCTCTTCCTCTCCCTCCGCTCTTCCTGTGTGAGAGACAGAGAGAGAGCGAGAGAGAGAGAAGAAAAAAGTGTAGCTAGAAGAGGTGGATTTTTCATGCAGAAATCGAGCCCCTGTGATATCCCTGTGGCAACAATAACAACGGCAACAGCAATAACGACAAATAGAAAGAAACAGAAAGAAATAACAAATAGAAAGAAAGAAAGAAAGAGAAAGAAAGAAAGAAAGAAAGAAAGAAAGAAAGAAAGAAAGAAAGAAAAAAGAAAGAAAGAAAGTGGAGGTCGGGCGGTAGCGCAGCGGGTTAAGCGCACATGGCGCAAAGTGCAGGGACCCATGTGAGGATCCTGGTTCAAGCCCCTGGCTCGCCACCTGCAGGGGAGTCGCTTCACAGGCGGTGAAGCAGGTCTTCAGGTATCTATCTTTCTCTCCTCCTCTCTGTCTTACCTTCCTCTCTCCATTTCTCTCTGTCCTATCCAACAATGATGACATCAATAATGGCAATAATAATAACCACAACAATGATGAAAAACAACAAGGGCAATAAAAGGGGAAAAATAGCCTCCAGGAGCAGTGGATTTGTGGTGCAGGCACTGAGCCCCAGCAATAACCCAGGAGGTTCCTGACTTTGAAACTAGGACTGAGAGAAGTATGCACCTCTGACATTATCTGAAGTCTCCTGTTATTGGCGACTCAGATCTCTGGCCTCAAACTGCACTGACATGATTTGGAAACAGGTCAAAGTTCAGGGCTGTCTAGACAGAAAAGTCAGTGCAGGGCACCTAAACAGATGTGAACCCATTTGGGAGTGGTTATCCCAAGGGACTGATGGTATCTGGTCCTGAGTCAGGTGACTCTGAAGATAAAAATCTTCTCTAAAGTTATGTTAGGAATTTAAAATTGGGAATGTGTTAACCTCCAGAGTGAGCAAATGAGTGTGAGTGTATGTGAATGTTCTGTGCACCCACGGCCTCACAGCTATGGAGTCTGAGCGGAATCTAACCTGTAGTCCCATGAGCAACCACTTCAGCTTAACAAGGATTCACAGCTCCTTGGAGTTTCAACTGAGTGTGGGGCATTATACACTCACCACCCCGTATGCTAAGGGGCCCTTAAGATTCCTCCTGGAATTCTATAAGGTGAGCTGCTGCATGGGCCCTTCAGGACTCTTCCCTTTGCAACACTGTTCACAGGGTGGGAACATATAAAATCATGGATAACGTTTCTTCTAAGCAATTTGGTGCTCTCACAGTCCTCCAGATCATGCTCAAGTCCAGCTGTTCAGGAGGTCATGGTACCTGAATGAAGGCTTGGAAACTGAAAGCTTTTTATGAGATAGGCAGACCCATCTTTGATGTTGACTGGCATAACCAGGGAACTCTTGATGTGGTCACCATTAGTCATATTTGAGATGTCTGTTTCAGGAACCCGGGCCAACCAGATCATTTATTTATTTATTTATTTATTTATTTATTTATTTATGAGAAAGATAGGAGGAGAGAAAGAACCAGACATCACTCTGGCACATGTGCTGCCAGGGATAGAACTCAGGACCTCATGCTTGAGAGTCCAAAGTTTTATCACTGTGCCACCTCCTGGACCACAGATAAGTTTTCATAAATCAACTCCTGGCTCTTTGTCCCAGGAAACCTTCCCCCCCTCCCACCACTGCTGGCTTCACTTCCAAGTTACTGCTTCCCAATATGATGCCTCTTCTCAGATTCTCCTCATTTCCAAAACTGCCCTGTGGCTTAAAGAGAGCTTGACACAGCTGTCTGTCCCACCTATTCTGGTCATTCAGACCCTTAAAGAACTACCCCCTTCCTTATGTGACTCTGTAAGCTCCTCAACCTCCCCAATGAAATTTGATTTGTCTGGATGACCACCCCTCCCCATCTACTTCACCATTGTCCATGACTCAGTCATCAGTGGCTTCCTCCCCTCTTCCCCATCTCCCTAACCTCTGGCAATAGTATCCTATAATACAAGAATATGTTAGGACATTGCACCTCATGTTCAGAGACTTGAGGGATTTGGAATTCTCCAAGAAATCCAGTCTTTGTAGAATACTCCTCTTTTCCCAGTCCCAAAACTGGGAACAGGAGGTTATTGACCAGTACAAGATCTGTACAGAATAAGAGACAATTCTTCTGGTATTGCCCAACCCTTATACTCTCCTTGGGATGCTTCCTTCTCAGGAAGCCTGGTTCACCTGCCTTGACTTAAAAGTTACCATCTTCTGCCTCAATCTGGCTGAGGAAAGCCAGTGTCTCTTTGCTTTCAAATAGGAAAATCCAGATACTAGGGTGAAGGGACTATTGAGTTGGACATGGGAACCCCAGGATTTCAAAAACTCCCCTACCTTGTTTGAGGATGCCTTGGAAAAGGCCCTGGAACACTGCAGACCAGAATCATGTACCATACTGCATGTAGTATGTGGATGATTTATTAATGGCAACACTCACAAAGATGGACTGTCTTGGAAGGACCTGAGAACTTTTATCCCACCTACAGAAGACAGGATATAAAATATCTAAGAAAAAGGCTCAAATATACCAGAAGCAGGTCACCTACTTGAAGTATCAAATCCAGGAAGGCCATAGCCAACTGGAACCTGAAAAGTATTTGGTTCTCTGGTTTCATTTGCTGCTTCATGACCAAGACTTGGATGGAAAATATGCAGAATGAGGGACTTTGGAATATTTCTAGGCACCTAGAAAGCCTGTTGTGTAGTGCTGTATACATACTCAGGAAGAGTCTGATAGAGTTATAAACTCTCACCTCCAGCTTAACTTCCTTAATATTTATTTATTTATTTTTCACCAGAGCACTGTTCAGCTCTGCCTTATGGTTATGCTAGGGCCTGAAACTGGGGTCTTTGATGCCTCTGGCATGAAAGTATTTTTGCATAATCATTATACTACTTCCCCAACTCTAACTTAACTTCTATACGAGCAAAAAGTGAAGTGAAGCTGAATGCAGCATCTTAAACCAGGTGTTGGAGGTCTACTTCAACATGGACACAAAATTCCTCGGTAAAGATAAAGAGACTTCTTTGGTTGTAAGCACTGTGGAAATTTTTTATCTAGCCATTATCTAATCTCTTGACTAAGCAGAACTTTCAGAAACCACACAATAAGGAACAGACTCTCTACAGAATAAGCTTAACAATATCCTTAAGCAAATAAACACAACTAGTGAATTTGTCCAACATTTAAAGAGTTATTGACATAAACTCATCACAAGTCTCTCTCTTCTCCTCACTACCCTTTTCCCCTAAAAAAGGAAGAGAGAAAATACAGATGTATTCTATAAGGTCAGTGTTACTACAAGAACAAGAAAGATTTCACAAGAAAACTACCTATAGACCAATGTATCTCATGAATATAGATGCCAACATGCTCGATAAAATAATAAGGAAGATGAACTCAATTATGTAAAAAGTGTACAGCATGACCATGTGAGATTTTTTTTTTCTAGGAACAATAGGGTGTTTCAATGTAGGACAAAAATCAGTCAATGTTATATATTAAATTAAGAGAATAGAATAAAGAAAAATAATTATCTGAATAGACAAAAATAAAACAAAAATTTGAGAGAATTATACACATTTTAATGTAGGACAACAAACTTGACTCAAGAGAACATCCTCAAATTAATTTCACACAGAACAGAGACAGGGTTTAGACTTCTCCTTCTTTACCCACAACCCCTGAGTTAGGATAAGGAAGTTTCTGACCATCTGTTGGCCTTCAAGCCAATCTCAGGATTAGCCAGTGGGAATCCAACACATGGACACTGCCTTGAGCATGCATGTAAAAAAAATACTCTAGCACCCCTTCTTGCCTTGACAAGATGCCTTCCCTCCTACCACCTAACTGGAGAACCCCACATGCACAACTATAACCTATGCACTGATCAGAATATCCCAGATGATCACACAGTGACAATAAACAATTGTCTCTAAATCCCATAGTTCTGATGCATCGTGGTGAGGAGTCTTGTGTCCTGCTGTCCAAAGTGACTCCATTATATTTGAATATAGAGTTCAATAAAAACCTTGTAAGGGAATATATTGACCTCGTGTTTATTTCTGTTACAAGACAACCAAAGAATCTGGGATCTTCCACAAATTAAGAGCATCAACAAACAAAATCAGCAACATCTAAAAGCTAATGTCACATTCAAGGTGAATGACACCATACTTTTATTCTAAGATAAAGAGCAATTCTTCATGGTTATACTCTTACCACTTCTTTTCAGCCATGTGTTGGAGGCTTGAGCCAAGAAAGCTAGTCATGAAAAAGAAATAAAAAAGCATTTAGGTCAGAATGAAATAAACTATTTCTATTTATAGATGACATTATCTCAAATAGAGAAAATACTAGGTACAAACACACATAAACAGTATTAGAGCTAACATAACAGTTCAGCAATATTGCAAGATATAAGGTCAGTATAAAAGCTGCATTTTTATACACTAGCAATTAAGAAAACAATTCCATTTACAATTGCATCCAAAAATGAAATACTTAAGAAAATTGATCCAGTGGAATAGAAGACCTCTGCACTCAAAACCACAAAGTGTTGTTGAATAAAAATGGAAGACAACCCTATGTTCATGGGTTGGAAGACTTTATATTGATTTTTTAATTTTTATTATCTCTATTTTTATTGGATAGAGACAGAAATCAAGTGGGAAGGGAGTGATGGAGAGAAAGAGAGACAGAGAGATACCTGCAGATCTGCTTTACTACTTGCAAAGCTTTTCCCCTGCAGGGGGGGACCAGGGACTCAAACCTGGTCCTTGCACACTGTAACCTGTGTGCTCCACCAGTGTGCCATCACCCAGCTCTCCCCCCCGAGAAGACTGTATATTGTTAGGATGGCTATGCACTCTAAACTTATGTATAGATTTAAAGCATGCTCTATCAAAATTCCAACCTTAGTTTCTGCAGAAGTGTGCAAACTGGTCTCAAAGTTCAGATAAAGGGGGCCAGGTGGTGACTGACCTGGAAGAGTGCACTCATTTCCATGTGCAAGGACCTAGGCTCAAGTCTCTAATCCCAACTTGCAGGGGGGAAGCTTCCCGAATGGCAAACAGTGCTGCAGGTGTCTATCCTTCTCTTCCTTTCTATCTCCACATTCCATCTCAATATTCTCTGTATCTATGGCTAACTAAAAAAAAAAAAAAGAAATGGTGGACTTGTGATACAAGCACCAAGTCCCAGTGATTACTCTTTTATAGCAATCATAAAAAAAATCAGAAGGAAAGGAGGAAAGAAAGGAAGAAAGAAAGACAGAAAGGGAAAGGGAAGAAAAAGGAAAGAAGAGCAACTAGAGATCATCTAAGAAGCAGAGTACAGGATTTGCATATTTGGGGTTCTGTGTTCTATCCTCAGCCAGAGTAATGTGCTGACCAATCTCTCCCTGTTTCCTGAAATCAATCAATCAATCTTTTTTTTTTCCCCTAAGGTGGAAGCAACCCAACTGCTGATCAAATGAAGGAAGGGCCAGCTCCCTGGTTCCCACCTGCAGGGGGAAAATTCATGAGTGGTAGAGTAGTGATGCAATTGTTTCTCTGTCTCTCTCTCCTCCTCTCTCTCCCTTCTCTCTCTCCCTCTCTTTCCATCACTCCCCTACCTCTATTTCTTTCTTTCCCTCTATCAAAAAGAAAGAGAAGGAGGAAATATGACTTCTGGGAATGGTGGCTGAGTCCAGCAATAACCCTGGTGGCCAAAAAGAATAAAATGAAGCAGTGATCATGACTGCCTGTGCTTCAGCCCAGGTGGACCTAACATTGGGTTAAGCCAAAGAGTTAGACATTAAAGACCACATAAGATATGGCTGCATGTATGTAAAATTTCCCCAGTGCACAAATCCACAGGGACAGAAAGTAAATGGTGAGTAGTGGTTGCCACGGGTGGATGGAGAAGGCAAGTGGGAAGTTTACTAGCGGATACAGGGCTTTTCTTTTGTGTGGGGGGAGAGGGATGATGTAAATATTTGGGTTTTTAGAAGAGGTAATGGATGCCTAGTCAACTATGTTTGGTCTATTTTTTAAAATACATAAATCCATCAATGCTAATAATCAGAATTACTTTTCATCTCTCAAATTTAGGTCTAAGCAATATATGTAGTGTCACTTTTTTTTCCTGTTTTGATAGCAAGAAATCAAGAGGGTTGGAGAGATAGAGAGGGAGAAAGAAACAGAGACACCTGCAGCACTGCTTTACCACTTATGAAGCTTCCCCCTTGCAGATAGGGACCAAGAGCTTGAACATGGTAACATGTGCACTCAACTAACACCACCTGATCCTTCTATAATATCATTTTATAGGATAGAAAAAGCTATTTGTTCTGCTTTTCTTTTTCTGGCAAAGCATGACTTACACAAATACTTTTCACTCTGCTGCTTTCATCACATCTACTACCAATCTTTGACTTAAGTGAATGATAGTCAACCAGCATCACCGAAGGAGGGGACTGCCTGAGGTGCAGAGGACATTAAGCCAGCCATTTTTCAAACGAATCAACAAAATAGGCAAACATTCTCTTTACTCTATTCTGTACAGTAAATTCTATAGCTTCTGAATGCGTCTTCTAGAGACTGTCATTGTTTATCCAGGTGGTTGGGAAACTAGGAGCAAAGTGTGAATTTATCTCCTTGGTCTTTGAAGTGCTTGCAAGCACAAGTGTCTAAATTTCAGGACTTAATGGTCCTGAAATGAGTAGCCTAGAATGTTCCCAGCTGTGACCATGGATTCTGAGTTCAGACTGACAGGGACTCAGAGGTTACACAGGATACTGAGCTAAATATGAATAGACATGGGCCCTAGGCCAGAGTGATGTAGTAAACAATTAATTGCATTTGTATACTTTAAGTTTGGGAGCTACTCTCGGCCCTAATCCAGCTTTATAGCCTAATTCTCTACTCTGACACTATCTTCACAGACAATATTTTTACTTCACTTGCATGTTAGCTTTCAAGCTCAAGCAAAGATTACCAAAGTCATAGGCTCCTTGTAGACTTCCTAGCTTATCTCTACCTGAAAATCCTTAATTTCATCTGCTCTCTTCCTACTTTTTGCTTCCTGTTTATTAAACATTTTGTCTTGCTTTCCATCTTATTACATTTCAGCTACCAAGTTGAATATGCTATTATGATTCCATCCTGACTTCCCTGGGCAGATGACCTCATCAATGTGTCCCAGAACCTCACCTCTCCAGAGTCCTACCCAACTAGGGAAAGATAGAAACATGCTGGGGGTATGGAGTGACCTGCCAACATCCTTGTCTAGAGAAGAAGCAATTACAGAAGCCAGAACTACCTTCTATACCCCCAAAAGAATTTTGGTCCTTACTCCCAGTGGGGGGGAAAAATGTTAGGGGAAGATGTTCAGAGGGCTCTGAAGTCTAATTCCATCGGAACCCAAAGAGAGCAAAAGACAAAAGGAAAGACATTTGGAAGAAATAATAGGTGAAGCTATGACCTAGGAAGGAAGAGAAGACACAGCCATAGAAAATACGGGCAAATATATCTATGTAGATAAAGAAATAATAGTCAACCCATGTTTTTGACTTTTGGAGAACTACTGCAGTTTCCAATAAAGGGAATGGGGACACAGAATTCTTGTGGTGGGACTGGTATGGAATCATACCGCTGTTAACTCATAATTTCATAAATCAATATTAAATCACTAATAGAATTTTAAAAATAGGCCTAGAAGACTTTATTTCTGCTTTATCAGAAATAGAGATTGTGAATTCAATGCATCTAACAATGATCTGAGGGAAAATATGGTAAACATTGCATGTGGGTTGATTGCAGGTTTCAGACTTACAGATTCAGAGACTCTGTGAAGTCTTGCAACTACAGAAGTGGTACTGCAACTGTGTTTGGTACTATTAACTGCCGTGACAGCAGCAGCAACATCAACAACCATCACAACAGCTCTCAGTAACGGAGATATTCATTCTTCAAAATGAACTCTTTATGGAATTATTTTGTATTAACTTCATCCTAATGAAACTGAAGTATGTTTTTAGAAATTGTTACATACAGTAACACATTCTAGTGGTTACTTTCTAAATTTAGTTATAATTTTCTTCAATAAAATTATAAGTTTGAAGATCAGAAAAGAAAACACAAGTAGAACCTGAACTGGAATTGGTGTATTGCACCAAAGTAAAAGACTCTGGGGTGGGAGGGGGGGGGGGAAAGAATACAGGTCTAAGAAAGATGACAGAGGACCTAGTGGGGATTGTATTGTTATATGGAAAACTGAAAAATGTTATGCATTTACAAACTATTGTATTTACTGTCGCATGTAAAAGATCAATTTCCCAATAAAGAAATTTTTTAAAATTATGTTTGAAAGTATCTATAAATTCAAGAAGTGGCTTAAATAAGACTGAGTAAAAGTCAAAAGACCAATATCCTTTTCTAATTACTTAAGTATTTAAAGAATTACGACTTGGATTCACTCTAAAAGTATGTCATTGACTAATCACTTTAGAAATATACTACAACCTGTCTACAACCATAACACCCTGAACATGCCCAGTCTCCTCTGATCTCAGAAGCTAAGCAGGGTCGGGTCTGGTTAGCACTTAGATGAGAGAAATATATTAAAACTTGAAGTGTTTGTCTCATAGAACATAAAGTTATAAAACACATCCTCAAATTGGTAAAACTCCATCATGTTTAGAAGATTCAGATACTGCCAACATTATTCTTGGGCCAGAAATCTTTCCTCAGGCAAGTTCACTATACTTACTTCCCTGAACAAGTGATGGTCATGCTTTGACCTCACTGCTCAAAGTAGATTTTTCATTTTCAGTAAGGATTATACCTTCATTTTCTGAGTGTAAGGACACAAGGGCCCATTTCTAGAAAACAAATTACTGTTAAGTGAAATCTCAAGTTGTTAAAGGATCATAAATGAGATCATAAATGAACCCAGTGAATCTTTGGAATGAAACAGAAATCTAGATCATCAACAACTTAGTATTTCTTTCACTCCACATCAGAATTTTAAGGAATAAATCTAGGTTAAGTTAATTAAAAAATGTTTAAAAAGGAAGAAGGGGCTAGGTGGTGACACATCCAGTAGAGAGCACATTCTGCCATGTGCCAGGATTCAAGTTTAAGTTCCAGACCCCACCTGCAGAGAGGAATCTTTACACACAGTGGACTAATGCTTAAGGTATCTCTTTTTCTCTCTCCTTCTCTGTCTCTAGCAGAAGGAAAAGACATTTTTAAAACTAACAATAGTAACCAAAATCACTCTCAGATTCTATGAAAACTAAAATGGTTGTCACAGGAAATGGAGAGAAAGACAGAGGAGAAGTTAGGTGAAGGGTTCCAAGTGGTGTGATGGCACATGGACTTTTGTGGTGGGTACAGTGAATTGTACATACATGTGTATCTTTTTTAAATTTTTATTTATAAAAAGGGAATACTGACAAAACCCATCGGATAAGAGGGGTTCAACTCCACACAATTCCCGTCACCAGAACTCCGTATCCCATCCCCTCCCCCGATAGCTTTCCTATTCTTTATCTCTCTGGGAGTATGGACCCAGGATCATTATGGGGTGCAGAAGGGGGAAGGTCTGGCTTCTGTCATTGCTTCCCCGCTGAATATGGGCGTTCACAGGTCAATCCATACTCCCAGCCTATCTCTTTCTTTCCCTAGTGGGGCAGGGCTCTGGGGAAGCAGGGGCTCCTGGACACATTGGTGGGATTGTCTGTTCAGGGAAGTACAGTTGGCATCATCTTAGCATCTGGAACCTGGTGGCTGAAAAACAAGTCAACATAAAAGACCAACAAATTGTTGACTAGTCATGAACCTAAAGGCTGGATGGTTAAGATGATGAGTTGGGGGGGGGGGTCTCCATTTTGTAGATAGCTAGTAAGCCTTTTAGTTATATTTCACATGGCTCATGACTATACTTTTTTTTTTTTTCTGAGCCTGACATCTAATATGCAGGTGGACCCAAGTTATTTTCTGGGGAGATGATGTCATGATTGGAAAAAGGACCAGAAATCTGGATCAGGGCAGAGAGTAGCTCCCAAATATGAGAAAGGTGTATAAATATTGTTGACTGTAAACCCCACTGATTTAATCTGGGGCTCATATTTAGCTTAGGAGACTATGTGACCTTTGCATCCCTGTAGATCTGAGCTCACATTCTGTGATCACGAGTAGGAACATTCCAAGCTGCCCCAATTTCAGGACCCATCTTCCTCAGTAGAAGATAGATTATACTGTCCAGCCTCCCTTTGGAGGGTGGAACACTCTCTACCCATACAAAAATATCTAAGGTGTGAAACTATTTATTAAAATCATGTAATATTGTATACCAATGTTAAGTACATAAATAGTTGAAAGTTTTATTTCCAACTAGAATATATTTTCCTCCAAATGTAAATTACAGAGTTATATTTTAAAATTAATATGCATTTAAATATTAAAGTAAAAATTTCAGGTATTTACCTGGTAAATCACTGTATACCTCAATTTTTTCCAGAAAAAAATTTCGAAGGAGAACCAAATGACAGAGTGAGTGAAGAAGTGACATAACTACCACAGACTGTTAAATTCCAAGAATATACAAAGAGTTTTTCTTCAGTTTGCTTTAATACAGAGAAAAAAAAGGAATATCCAAACCAAGAGAGTGGAGCCAGGCAGACATTTTTTTATATATATTTTTTTATATTACTCATAGTGGTTTACAGGATTATAACATTAAAGGGTAGAGTTCTGCACTGCGCCCACCAACAAAGTGCTGTGTTCCCATCCTCCCAATGATAGCCACTATAGGTCTTACAGAATTGTAGAGGTAGCTTGCTTGGTTGATTTTAGAAGTTGATTTGTTTCAGTTCTCTAGATTACACATGTGAGTGAAACCAACAGTTGTCTTTCACCTCTACTTATTTTGCTAAGTATAATTACATATAGCTTCATTCATTTTTGTCTCAAAGAACACAATATCATCTTTTTTATTACATGATAATATTCCATGGAATATATATCCAATAACGTCCTTTTCCCCCCCTTTTGTTGTCCTTGTTGTTTATCATTGTTGTTGTTATTATTGCTGTTGTTATTGCTGTCGTTGTTGCTGGATAGGAGAGAAATCAAGAGAGGAGGGGAAGACAGAGAGTGGGAGAGAAAGACACCTGCAGACCTGTTTCACCGACTGTGAAGTGACTCCCCTGCGGGTGGTGAGCCGGGGCTCAACCCAGATCTTTGAGCCAGTCCTTGCGCTTCGTGCCGCGTGCATTTAACCCGCTGCGCCACCACCTGGCTCCCCTATAACTTTAATTATTTTAATTAAACTTTAATTATTTTTAATTATTTGTTTATCTTAATTTTATTAGTGACTTAATATTTATTTTAAAATTGTAAGATAACCGGGTATAAAAGTTCCAGACATGTAGCTTCACATTTCAATATACGTATATACCACACTGCGTCCCTTCCTCTTCTTCCCTCCCCTTCCCTTCTCTTTTTTTCTGTCTTTCTTTCTTTCTTTGATTTATTTATTTTTAAGTACCATGGTTAGTACTCAGGGTCTCCATGTGTGCATGACTCTACCACTTCTGGCAGCCTTTCTTTCTTTCTTTCTTTCTTTCTTTCTTTCTCTTATTTTAAGTATTCTTGGAGGATAAGAGACAGAGAAAGATAGATAGATGATAGGCAGATAGATAGATAGATAGGCAGATAGATTGATAGATAAATATGAACAAGAAGCCGCCTACTCTACTGCTTATGAAATTTCAGGAGCTCTTGTGGTGGCCAGAAGCTTGAACCCAGGTCCTTGCACATGGAAATGTGTGCACTCTACTGAGTGAGTCACCACCCAGTTCCTGTACATCTTATCAAATCAACTTTTTTTTTCCTACATGGTTATCACTGGGACTTAGTGCTGACACTATGAATCCACTGCTCCTGGCGGCCATTTTTTCCCCTCATTTTATTGGATAGGACAAAGAGAAATTGATAAGGAAGGGGGAGATAGGAAGAAAGAGAGACACCTGCAGACCTGTTTAGCGACTCATGAAATGTCCTCCCTACAGGTGAAACTCGAACTCGGATCCTCGAGCAGGTGCTTGCACTTAGTACTAAGTGTGCTTAGTGGTGTGCACCACCACTGTCAAATCAACATTTTCATAGTCTTCAGGTAAATACCTAGAAGTTAAACTGCTGAATCATGCATCAGGACTACTTCTAGCATCTTTGAGGAAATATCCAGTCTTTCATAGAGTTTGCACAAATTTATTTTCCCACCCAAAATATAAAACTTCCTTTCCATTTATTTACAAACTAAGTCTGTTGTTTCCAGTAGTTTTCATACAAATATGAGGTGATAATATCAATGTAGTTTTGATTTGCATTTCCCTAATGATGTCAAACATTTTCTTCATAATCCTTTTCCAGGACCTGTACTCTCCCAACTAGCCACCCCAGAGTCGTTTACTTTGGTGCAATATGGCAATTCCAATTCAGGTTCTACTTGTGTTTTCTCTTCTGATCTTGTTTTTCAATTTCTGCCTGAGAGTGAGATAATCCCATATTCATCCTTCTGTTTCTGACTTATTTTACTTAACATGAATTTTTCAAGGTCCATCCAAGATCGGCTGAAAATGGTGAAGTCACCATTTTTGATAGCTGAGTAGTATTCCATTGTGTGTATACCACATCTTGCTCAGCCACTCATCTATTGTTGGACACCTGGGTTGCTTCCAGGTTTTGGCTATTACAAATTGTGCTGCTAAGAACATATGTGTACACATATCTTTTTGAATGGACACATCTTCAATTTATTAGAGAATATAGTGCATGCTTAAGTTCTAGTCCTGTATATTTTTGGTAATGTGGCTAATTAGTATAGATTGCAAATTCTCATTCATGCCATGTTTTTTGTTTTCTTCATAAAATCCTCAAATAAGGCTCTTTCACTAAGCTTCCCATCAGAGTCATTAAAATTAGCCATCAGATGAATTATTGATTATTGCCAAACCAAACTACTTTCTTGATATTTGAGAATGTTTTGTTGTGAATTTAGCTTATGAATTGATAGGCAGACAATTTACCTGACTGTCCAGAAAAATCTTAGAAGCCCAGAATAAAAATTTAAGTGGTCATTTGTTAATTAGGTGTCAGGTGTCTGGTGCAAGAAAGAAGCAATTTTGTGTAATCGCTATGGCCAGGACGTCCTAGACTATACTGAGTTATAACAGTGAAGGTAGAACGCCTTACCTTACTCCTGATCTACCAGGGAATATTTTCAGTATCTCAACACTGAGTACGTTGTCGGCATGAGCTTGCTGTACACAAAACTTGTTAGATTCTTTTTTTTTAAATTTTTTTTTTTATGAAGCCACTGCTTCTGGAGGCTTCTCCCTTTTGTTGTCCTTGTTTATTATTGTTGTTATTGCTGTCCATGTTGTTGGATAGGACAGAGAGAAATTGAGACGAAGGGAAGACAGAGAGGGAGGAGAGAAAGGTAGACAGACACCTGCAGACCTGCTTCACCGATTGTGAAGTGATCTCCTGCAGGTGGGGAGCTGGGGGCTTCAACCGGGATCCTCACACCAGTTCTTGTGCTTCATGCCATGTGAGCTAAACCCGTTGTGCTACCGCCCGGCCCCCAACTTGTTAGATTCTAATAAACTTGTAATTATAAAAGATTATATTAAAGATCTTGGCATCTGTAATCGTTAGGGATACTGGCCTAGACAGCTTACTTTATTTGTGTGATATCTCTGTTAGATTTTGGTATCAGGGTAATGTTGACTTCTTAGCAAGTGTTAGGGACTATCCCTGCATCTGAACATCTTGAAAGACTTAGGAAAATCTCTATAACAAGTCACCCTTGAAGGCTTTATAAATTCATTGTTACAACCATTTAGACCTGGACTTTTGTTTTTGGAGAAACTTGTGGTTAACGTTTTAATTTCCTTGATTGCAGTTGGCCTGTGCATATTTTCTTTTAAATTTTTTAATCTTTATTATTTTGGATAATATTATTTTGGAGACAGCCAGAAATTGAGAGGGAAGGGGATGATATATATAGAGAGAAACAGAGAGACACCTGCAACACTGCTTCACCACTTACAAAGCTTTCCCCCTGGAGGTGGGGACTGGGGCCTCTAACCTAGATCCTTATGCATTGAGACATGTGCGCTCAGTCAGGTGTGCCACCAACTACCCTCTCCATGTTTTCTAGCTCCTTCAGCTTCAGTTTTCAGAAGCTGTATGATAGTAAAAAAATAATTTAAATTGAAAGAGGAATAAAATCATCCCTATTTGCAGATGACATGACAGTATACACGGAAAATACAAAAGAATTCAGTATAAAACTCTTAGAAAAGTTGCAAAATTAATATACAGAAATCAGTGTCATTCCTTTATGCAAATAGTAAACTTGAAGAATCAGCAATCAATATCTCTTATAAATCCATATCTGCAAGAAAAACAAAAGAATTAGGCATCTAGGAATATTTTTAAAAATTTTTAAAAATATTTATTTAATTTATTTATTCCCTTTTGTTGCCCTTGTTGTTTTATTGTTGTAGTTATTATTGTTGTTGTTGTTGGATAGGACAGAGAGAAATGGAGAGAGGAGGGGAAGACAGAGAGGAGGAGAGAAAGATAGACACCTGCAGACCTGCTTCACCGCCTGTGAAGCGACTCCCCTGCAGGTGGGGAGCCAGGGGCTCGAACTGGGATCCTTATGCCGGTCCTTGTGCTTTGCGCCACCTGGGCTTAACCTGCTGCACTTCCCCCTAGAAATATTTTTAAAAGTTTGTTTTTTATTTATTTTTTCTATATTTATTTATTTTCCCTTTTGTTGCCCTTGTTTTTTATTGTTGTTGTAGTTATTGTTGTTGCTATTGATGTCAACATTGTTAGATAGGACAGAGAAAAATTGAGAGAGGAGGGGAAGACAGAGAGGGGAAGAGAAAGACACCTGCAGACCTGCTTCACTGCTTGTGAAATGACCCCCACCCCTGCAGGTGGGGAGCCGGTGGCTTGAACTGGGATCTTTACGCAGGTCCTTGCGCTTTGCATAGCGTGCTTTTAACCTCATGTGCTACCTCCTGACTCCCTAAGGTTTGCTTATTAATGAGAGTGTCCGAATATCACTCTGAGTCCTGTGGTGCTGGGGACTGAACCTGAGACCTCATGCCTGCATTTCTAACTAGCACCTTATTTACCACATCTCAGGCCATGTAGGGATGTGACAATAACTGCCTTTTAAATACCCTCTATCTAAATATTCGGATGTATTAAACTTGAGGACTTCTTCTTCTGAGGTTTGGGACAACACAATTTACCCATAGTAACATCACTTAGGCTTATTTTGCTAGTACAAAAAAGAAAAACCTCTGCTAGCACCAGTTCACTTTCTCTGGTCCTTCTCATCCTCTGTCCTCCCAAACAGCAGACCTCCTGGGTGTCTTCTAGACTGGTGGGCAAATCAAGGTTGGTTGGAATTACATCAGGGAAGAAACTGAGATCACATAAGACTGACTAGGAACCCAAAGAAAGCAAATTTCAATGTAACGTCTACTGAATCTGTTCCTTGAGTCACATGAGAAGATACATAAATACAGAAAATATTTAGCTATAATATGTTTTTCAAGTATAAAACATGGAAAGAACACACTGTAGCAATTTTTTTTGCCTCAGTGGACTTGTCTACAAAATGGGGTAGTATTATTAGTATTATTATCGAAGTCATAGATTCATTATAAAGAACATATAAGGAAATAGAATCAAAGGATGTAACATAATACCCATCACATGCAAGTACCCAACAAATACCACCTAGTATTAATGTTTTTTTTTCCATTATTTATTGCATATTTTTGTCTCATTTTAGAACCATAACATTTTGCATGTCTGCCTCTGGGGAACTAACCCAATATTGGTCAAAAAAAGAACATCATTTCTCTTTTTTTTCTCTTTGGAAATAACAAACCAATGTATAGTAAGAACTTTCTGTCAGCTGGGAAGGTAATTCAGCAGAGGAGCATAGTACTTGAGAGCTATGAACTTCCCTCTCAGTACTACCTTAGCTATGTCCCAGTCAATATCATGTTGTCTTTATTTGCATTTCTCTGACAATCAAAGACTTGGAGCATTTTTTCATGTGTTTCTCAGCCACCTGCACTGCTGGTGGGAATGTAAATTGATTCAACCTCTGTGGAGAGCAATCTGGAGAACTCTCAGAAGGCTAGAAATGACCTACCCTATGATCCTGCAATTCTTCTCTTGGGGATATATCCTAAAGAACCCAACACACCCATACAAAAAGATCTGTGTACACATATGCTCTTAGCAGCACAATTTGTAATAGCCAAAACCTGGGAGCAACCCAGGTGTTCAACAACAGATGAGTGGCTGAGCAAGATGTGGTATACACACAATGGAATACTACTCAGCTACTAAAAACGGTGACCTCACCATTTTCAGCCAATCTTGATGGACCTTGAAAAAATCATGTTAAGTGAAATAATTCTGAAACAGAGAAATGAATATGGGATGATCTCACTCTCAGGCAGAAGTTTAAAAACAAGATCAGAAGAGCAAACACAAGTAGAACCTGAACTGGAATTGCCATATTGCATCAAAGTAAAAGACTCTGGAGTGGTTGGGGGGTGGGAGGGGGGGGAGAATACAGGTCCAAAAAGGATGATAGAGGACCTAGTGGGGGTTAAATTGTAATGTGGAAAACTGGGAAATATTATGCATGTACAAACTATTGTATTACTGTTGAATGTGAAAAATTAATTCCCCAATAAAGAAATTAAAAAAGAATAAATAAGTAAAATAAAACAAGTGAAACCAAAGGGAATAAATAAATAAATAAATAAATAAATGCTAAATAAATATATATAAAAAAGAAAAATAGAAGGGAGAGGGGGCTGGGTGGTGGGGCACCTTACCAAGCACAAGGACCCAGGTTCAAGCTCCTAGCCCCCTCCTGCAGGAAGAAAGCTTCAGGAGTCGTGAAACTGTGCTGTAGGTGTCTTGCCTCAAGTCTTCTCTATCTCCCTTTCCTCTTGATTTCTGGCAGTCTTTATCTAATAAATGAAGATTAAAAAAAAAAAAGGAAGGAAAGAAGGGAGGTAGGAAGAAAGGAATGAGCTGAGAGGAAGCAAAAGAGAAAACTAGAGATAACAAAGAGGTCAGATGGCACCTGAGCTGGGCATTGAAGTCAGAGATAAGGACACATTTCCAGGAGAAAAGTCCCATCAGTTCTGAGACCTCAGGTTGAAGAGGGATTATCCAGGTAAAGATTTGGATGGAGGCATGGTTTAGGAAGAACAAAGAGAAGAAACAGGTGACTAGACCTCTGTGCAGCTAGACCAAAAGACAGCAGACAACAGCTAGGCAGCAATGGCTGGACTACCCTGATTACCAGAAGCTGTCATGGACATTGCTTATAACATAAGCAAGGTCCTGGTCATATTGGCTGAAACTGTAGTTTGAAGAAAGTACTGGTGGTAGATAGAAGCTGCTAGAGAAAACCCAGCAAGGTGCTTCTAGAATTGCAGCATGCACTTGTGAGAATATAAGAAAGTATGAGTGCCAAGACAAGCCATGTTGGTGGATAAAATAGCTGACCATCAAAGAAGGAGTACTCCTAGTTGACCAGGGAGAGGAGAGGAGAGAAACACAGCTGCTGCTGCTCTGTAGCCGAGCCTCCAGAAGTCAAATATTTTTTGAATTCTCTATTGTTTTCATTGCTCAAAGATTGGTGTTCTAAACTTAAGGAATTTAGTCTATGAACTCTGACTTTTTCACCTCAGATGTTTTTATGATACTTCCTTTGGATCAGAATTACTTTTAAGTCACCCCTCCTTAATCTCTTCTTCCTTCTTCCTTCCTTTCTCTTTTCAATAACCATGATAGTTTTTCCAAGAATCTAATTGTTAGTTTAGTTATATTTTTTGCATGTTCTATACTTTTTTTTTCTCTTGCTGTCTGGGTACAGTTTCAACTTTACATCAGTTTCTGTTATTTGATTAATGACTTTCTTTTTTTTCACGGATTACTGCATAACATTGTTTCAGTCAAGGACAAACCATATGCTTGAAGAAGGTTCCTATAGCTACCCTTGATGTGTAATAGACCATGCCATCTAGGATTGTGTATGTATAATCTATGTTTGTATGACAATGGAATCATCTAATGACTTATTTTTCAGAATGTCTCACTATTATTAAACACCATTTGGGAGCGATACAATATTTGTTCTGATTTCGTAGCCAAAATTTAGTATGGGACCAGACTCAAAATAGCAGCTTAATAAACTTTGCAGAAGAAGAAACAGTTAGTATGACTTGTAAACTGCAAAATACTGTGCACACTATTAGGAAATTTATTTGAGCTGAAGATAGAGGATTCTGAGATATATCATGACATCAATACAACTGTCTAAGGAAAGCTATAGAACTGATAATTTGGGCAAATATTTTTATTCATAACCTCAAGGAGTAAAATGTTTTCAGGCAAACACTTTCTGAACTGCTGAGTGTTACAAAACCAGTAAAGCCAGTCATCAAGAGTATTTATGTAGTCAGCCTAAAGACTATTTTCTGCTTCCATGAACCCCATGTCAAGGAATTGTTGCTTAGGGGGATTTGGACACACTTTTCCATTTTAACCACAGTACTAGGAAGTTGTCCTTCATTTCTATCTAGGAAGTTGTCCTTCATTTCTATTAAAATATCACAGAAATTTGGATTCGTTCTTAAGTTGGAATCCCGACCGCACACCCAGCTCTCTGTATGGCTTCATGCAAGTCCTTTTGCACAGGGGAGCTCCCGTTAGCTTGTCTGTACTGTGCTGAGTACTACATGAAAAGAAGTGCTTAGCATGTGCTTGTCTCAGGGCAGGTACTCAATGAATAGTGTGCTACTTTTGTTTTTGTTGTTACCTGTGGGAACTTTTCATGGCAAGGATTATGTCTTGTGTGGCCTAGACCTAATACCCTACATTCTGTAACCCCAAAGCTTCCCTTCTGCATAGTTGCAAAATTGAACTAAGACCCTCATATTAATGGTGTAGGTGATTAAAAAAGGAGGAAGAAGATGGGGCTTGGTAGCATAATGGTTATGCAAAGAGACTCTCATGCCTGAGGCTCTAAAGTTCCAGATTCAATCCACCATACCACCATAAGCCAGAGCTCATCAGTGCTCTGGTAAGGAAAAACAAAACAAAACAAAATGAAAAAAACATTCAGACTCGGTTGCTATACAGTTGTGTGCTTCATATTTAGCTTAAAAGAACTTTTGGTGGGGTTTGGGAGGTAGTGCAGTGGGTTAAGTGCAAGTGGCAAAGCACAAGGACCAGCGGAAGGATCCCGGTTTGAGACCCCGCTGCCCACCTGCAGGACAGTAGCTTCACAGGCAGTAAAGCAGGACTGCAGGTCTCTGTCTTTCTCTCTCCCCCTCTCTGTCTTCCTCTCCTCTCTCCATTTCTTTCTGTCTTACCCAACAACCAGGACATCAATAGCAACGATAATAATAACCACAACAATGATACAAACAACCAGGGAAACAAAAGGGGAAAAAATGGCCTCCAGGAGCAGTGGATTCGTGGTGCAGCAATAACCCTGGAGGCAAAAAAAAAAAGATCTGTTGGTGGTGGGGGGTAAGGGGGCAGGCGGTAGCGCAGCTGGTTAAGTGCAGGTAGCGCAGAGTAAGGATGTGGGTGCAAGGATGAGTGCAAGGATGGGTGCAAGGATCCTGGTTTGAGCCCCCACCTCCTCCCCACCTGCAGGGGAGTCACTTCACAAAAGGTGAAGTAGGTCTGCAGGTGTCTATCTTTCTCTCCCCCTCTTTGTCTTCCCCTCCTCTCTCCATTTCTTTTTGTCCTATCCAGCAACAACAATAACCACAACAACGATAAAAACAACAAAGGCAACAAAAAGGAAAATAAATTAAATATTAAAAATAAGATCAATGGCAAAATAATCTTTCAAAATACCTCCTATATACAGTGGTGGATTTAACCAATGAAACTAAAGCACTGACAAAAATATTATCAGGGAACATGAACAGATTATATGCAGTGAAAAGGTGGTATTTCCTACTGTTTTGTTTAAAAAAAAAAGTTGCATGTATTGGACAAACTCACCCAAAATTGCTTTTTTGCATGTGCCTAGTTAGCATGCATGAGGTCCTGGGTTCCATCCTTAGCCCTGTATTCAAAAACTGCTTTTGTTTGGGAGCTACTTTCTTCCCTGCTCCAGCTTTCTAGTGCTTTTTGCAACTATGACTCCCCCCGCCCCCCCCCCCCCCACACAATAACCTAGGACCACCTGCATATCAGATGTCAGGCTCAGGCAAAAACTAGTAAAGTCATGGGACCCTTGGAATATACCTAAAACAGACCTACTAGCTATTTCCAAAACAGAGACCCCAAATCTTCATCTGCATTATTCTTGCCTTTAGGTTCCTGATTAGTCAACAATTTGTTCTGCTTTATATCTTAACTTTTTTTTTCAGCCACCAGGTTCCAGATGCTACCATGATGCCAACCATACTTCCCTGGCCAGATGACCCCACCAATGTATCCTGGAGTCCCACCTCCCCAACCTCTACCCCACTAGGGAAAGAGAGAGACAGGCTGGGAGTATGGATAGACCTGCCAACGCCTATGTTCAGTGGGGAAGCAATTACAGAAGCCAGACCTTCTGCCTTCTGTACCCCATAATGATCCTGGGTCCATACTCCTAGAGGGATAAAAAATAAGGAAGCTATTAAGAGAAAGGATTAGATAGGGAATTCTGGGGGTGGGAATTGCCTGGAAATTTACTCCTCTTACCCTACAGTCTTGTCAATATTTCCATTTTATAAATGACTAAAAAAAAAAAAACAGCTTTTGTGTGTGCAACTCTATGGAACCATTTTATAATTTCTTTTTTTAATTTTTAAAATATTTATTTATTCTCTTTTGTTGCCCTTGTTTTATTTTTGTAGTTATTGCTGTTGTTGTTATTGATGTTGTCGTTGTTGGATAGGACAGAAAGAAATGGAGAGAGGAGGGGAAGACTGAGAGGGGGAGAGAAAGACAGACACCTACAGACCTGCTTCACTGTGTGTGAAGCGACGCCCCTGCAGGTGGGGATCCCAGGGCGCTAACCGGGATCCTTATGCTGGTCGTTGTGCTTTGTGCCACCTGCGCTTAACCCGCTGGGCTACCTCCCGACTCCCCATTTTATAATTTTTTTAATGGGAAAACTGGATTGAAATCATGTTGTATGTGTAGATTCATGAGAGATCACTCATAACATTACTTGACTTCTGGAATGGTGCAGTGCATGGAATCGTGTGTGTGTGTGTGTGTGTGTGTGTGTGTGTGTGTTTCTACACCAGTGATCACTGGTGCTCAGTGCCTGCATGACTCTACCATTTCTGGCAGCATTTTTTTTCTTTCCTCTAGATAAAATGTGAAAGACAGAAAAATAGGGAGAGCAGGAGACAAGGAGAAAAGGAGAGACACCACAACATTGTAGCACTGTTTGTGAAGCTTCCCTGCTGCAGACTCTCCCTATGGCCGCCCCTGCTGGAACCTGGATCCCTGCGCCCGGTACATTGCATTATATTGCAACCAGACTGTGCTGCCTACATCACACAGAGCTTTTTATCAAGTCAATGGCAATACAAATTCCACTGAAGAACTCCCATGAATTATGTGGAAAATATTAGGGAAATGGCTGTCAATGATGGCATAAAACATAAATATAAAAACCTGCTTTTGTTACAGCAAGTATAAATATATATATGTATATATATATATAAATATATTTGGTATTGTTGTTGTAATTTAGGCTGATTGAAGCTAGCTATTTTGCTACTCTGCTGAAGTCCTCTTTTTTGAGCCTACAATGAACCTGTAATACTTATGGAAAGAGTTACCATAGCAACGTATATTGATGTCACAAGCTCCGGCTTCTGACTTCATTGCATAATGCAGTAGCAACTGGATTTACAGCAGAAACACCCTCCTAAAGAACAAGTGTCTTGGTTTACAGCAAAGAGGACAAAGAAAAACATCAAGTTGTAGGGGGTTGAATGCTGCATTGTGAGTCAGATTGTCTGAGTTCTTATTTTAACCCTGTTTCTCACTTGTTGCCTTGTTTTGAATAATCGTGTTTACATATGTGCACTGAGGTTTGAAGCAAGAAATCTCCTGTCTCTGGGACAGACATAGAAAACTCAATATTTAATGTGCTTGCCTTTTTTTTGTGGGGGGCATGCTAATAAAGTGAGAGCATCCTAAAAATAACTTGGAAAGAAATGAATTACTAATGTTTTATAGTTGGTGTCCAGCTAGCTCACAAAGGATTAAAAAAGACACTTAGAAATGAAAAGGAAGGACATCCAGTTAGGGCTTTCTATTGTAGCTTTTGAAATAGTGGGCAAAGGACAAGCCTAATGTTCTAATCTTAATTTTGGTCAATGCAGAGAACATGTACATAAATACATTTTATTATATTTTATCTGTTTAAGGATTTTGTTATATATTCAGAATGAAAGTGTAATCTGTATCTGATAATGGGTAGATGTTTTTCATGTTTATGCTGTACACATTAAATCACAATTAAAAAAAAATCACCATGCAAATGTTTAATTCACATTAGGAAGCAACCAAAGGTGTGAAATGCTTTGCTAATTTAAAATAATATTTAAAATGTAAACAACATTTTTTTTTAGGATGGCCTAATCTTTCATCTTTCCACTGAAGCACATAAACAATTCATTATGACAAATGACTTAGCTTTGTTTATTTTTTTTTAATCACATACTAACATTTAAAACTGAGAGAAAAATATTTGGGGATTTGAAAAGGTCTTTATACTGTCTCACAGAAAGTAAGGTGAAAACATGACATAACTTTGCATTTTATCTAAGGTAATAAGCTAGACCATTTTGAGGGAACTATGGCCCTTCCACCCACTTCATCCATATGCTTCAAAATCCAATTATCAGCACAAATTCAACACACTCTCAACTGTCATTAGCTAAATTCTATGCTAAATAACACTCAGAAAGACATAAATAAGTTGTGAAGTCTTAGAAACATTGAAAATTACTCTTGAAAAATGTAGTACACAGCAAAAGTTGTGGCCACATTTTTGATAAGTGCATCAGAAGTCATTTATATGAATCTCACAATTTTAGGAAGTTTCTCAAAAACCAGAAATTGGCATATGGTGTTTTACAGGACATGTAAAAATAAAAGTTAATAATTTTATTGTAGACATTATGTCTATCAAACTAATGTGATATTTCTTTTATCTTGGGATTTTACTAAGTGATTTATTTATGCACAAAACTCTGTGAATTTGACTCAAGAGGTTTTATTGACTTTATTAACATAGTGGATTAAAATAACCTTTCTTTATTATTTATTTATTTATTTTAATTTAATGGGGGATTAATGTTTTACAGTCGACAGTAAATACAATAGTTTGTACATGCATCACAGTTCCCAGTTTTCCATATAACAATACAACTCCACTAGGTCCTCTGTCATCCTTTTCCAGGACCTGTACTCTCCCACCCACCCACCCCAGAGACTTTTACTTTGGTGCAATACACCAACTCCAGTCCAGGTTCTACTTGTGTTTTCTCTTCTGATCTTGTTTTTCAACTTCTGCCAGAGAGTTAGATCATCCCATATTCATCCTTCTGTTTCTGACTTATTTCACTTAACATGATTTGTTCAAGTTCCATCCAAGATGGGCTGAAAATAGTATTCCATTGTATATATGTATATATGTGTGTATATATATATATATATATATATATATATATATATATATATCACAACTTGCTCAGCTACTCATCTGTTGTTGGACACCTGGGTTGCTTCCAGGTTTTGGCTATTACAAATTGTGCTGCTAAGAACATATGTGTACACAGATCTTTTTTGGAAGGGTGTGTTGGGTTCCTTAGGTTATATCCCCAGGAGAGGAATTACAGGGTCATAGGGTAGGTCCATTTCTAGCCTTCTGAGAGTTCTCCAGACTGCTCTCCAGAGAAGTTGAACCAACTGACATTACCACCAGCAGTGTGGGAGGCTTCTTTTGACCCCACAACCTCTCCAGCATTTGTTGCTGCTACCTTTTCTGATGTATGACATTCTCACAGGAGTGAAGTGGTATCTCATTGTTGTCTTTATTTGCATTTCTCTGACAATCAAAGACTTGGAGCATTTTTTCATGTATTTCTCAGCCTTTTGGATCTCTTTTGTGTTGAATATTGTTTCCATATCCTCTCCCCATTTTTGGATGGGTTTATTTGTTTTTTTTTTTTGTGGTTGAGTTTGGCAAGCTCTTTATATATTTTGGTTATTAGCCTCTTGTCTAATATATGGCATGTAAAGATCTTCTCCCATTCTGTGACGGGTCTCTTGGTTTGGGTAGTGGTTTCTTTTGTTGTGCAGAAGCTTGTGAATTTGATGTAGTCCCATAGGTTTATTCTTACCTTACTTTTCTTTGCAATTGGATTCATTTCATTGAAGATGTCTTTAAAGCTGATGGGGGAAAGAGTTCTGCCAATATTTTGCTCTAAGCATCTGATATTTTCTGGTCTAACATCCGAAGTCCTTGATCCACTTGGAATTTACTTTTGCGTTTGGTGAAATATAGTGGTTCAGTTTCATTCTTGTGCATGTTTCAACCCAATTTTTCCAAGAGCATTTGTTGAAGAGATTCTCCTTTCCCCATTTAATAGTCTAGGCACGTTTGTCAAAGCTTAGATGTCCATAGGCGTGGAGGCTTTCTTCTTGGCTCTCAAGTCTATTTCACTGGTCAGTGTGTCTATTCATGTTCCAGTACCAAGCAGTTTTGATGACAATGGCCCTATAATACAATTTGAGATCGGGGAGTGTGATGCCTCCAGTTCTGTTCTTTTTTCTCAAGATTGTTTTGGCAATTCTAGGTCTTTTCTGGTTCCAGATAAACATTTGTAGCATTTGTTCTATTCTCCTAAAAAATGTGCTTGGGATCTTGATGGAGATAGCATTAAATTTGTATATGGCTCTGGGTAGTATATTAATTTTGATGATGTTAATTCTACCAATCCACGAACATGGAATATCTTTCCACTTCTTTGTGTCTTTTTTAATTTCCTTGAGTAGTGACTCATAATTTTCAGTATACAAGTCTTCCACTTCTTTGGTTAGGTTTACTCCTAGATATTTCATTGTTTTAGTTGCTATAGTAAAAGGAATTGACTTCTGGATTTCAATTTCTTCTAACTTAGTGTTTGCATAGAGGAATGCCACTGACTTTTGAATGTTAATTTTGTAGCCTGACACCTTACTGTATTGCCTGATGATTTCCAAAAGCATCTTGCTGGATTCTTTAGGTTTTTTCTGTGTATACTATCATGTCATCTGCAAATAGGAAGAGTTTGACTGCTTCACTCCCAATCTGTATGCCTTTGATTCCTTGCTCCTGCCTGATTGCTATGGCAAGAGTTTCCAACACTGTATTGAATAGTAATGGTACCTGTTCTGAGGGGGAAATGCTTCCAGTTTCTCACCATTGAGTCTGATGTTAGTTGTAAGTTTGACAACTATAGACTCCACTATCTTGAGGAATTTTCCATCTATTCCCATTTTTTGTAGCATTTTGATCATAAATTATATTTTGTCAAAGGCTTTCTCTGGATCTATTGATATGACCATGTGGTTTTTGGTCTTGCTTTTATTGATGTGGTGGATCATGTTGATTGATTTATGTATATTAAACTTAGCTTGCATTCCTGGGAACAATCTTTTTTAATAAACTTCTGTATCAATTGGATAGAATGTTGTTCAATATTTTAGCATCTATGTTCATCAGAGATATTGGTCTGTAGTTTTCTTTTTGGTTGTGTCCCTGTCTGCTTTTGGTATCAGGGTGATTGACGTTGGCTTCATAGAAACTGGAAGGGAGTATTCCAGTGTCTTCAATCTCCTGGAAGCCTTTTAAAAGTAGAAGTATTAGTTCTTCTTTGAAGGTTTTGTAGAATTCATTTGTAAAACCATCTGGTCCAGGACTTTTATTATTGGGAAAGTTTTTGATAACTGTTTCAATTTCATTAGCTGTGATGGGCCTGTTCATGTTATCCTCCAGCCTCTGAAGGCAGTAGCCGTGATGACTCACAGTTGCATTTGGTGAATCTTAGGGGAACCTTCTCTTCCCCTCAGCAGTCTTTTTGTTGATAAAACAGACTGGAGGTGGCACCTCCACTGGTAATTTGCCCGACTGTTACCAGCCACTCAATCTTTGCTTAGGCTCCTCTCTATCCAGGAGGCACACATATTTGCACTTACTTGTGATTCAGTAGGTTCCTGAAGTCCTTCTAGTTCTCAAGTGATCTCCTTTGGTATTCCTAGTTGACCCCCAGGAGAGAAGAGGAGAGAAACACAGCTGCTGAAGCTCTGTAGCACCACCTCTGGAAGTCTATTTATTTTTTATTTTGATGAGTGAGGGAGAGAGACCAGAGAACTGCTCAATTCTGGCATATGTGAAACCTGGGATCAAACCTGGGACCTCATGCATGCAAGTCCTCTGATTCACTCTGACAAATCTTTCTGACACCAGCTTATGTTTCTTTCTTTTTTTCGCATTTGATTGAACAGGACAGAGGGAAATTGAGAGAGTAGAGAGAGAGACACCTGCAGCCCTGCTTCATCACTTGTTATGCTTTCCCCCTTTAGTTGGGGCCAGCTTATATTTCATGAAAGCACTATGATGTACTTGCCACTGGTTTTTAATCATGGAGAGAGTAATTGTTGGTTTCCCTTTGAACTCTGTGCCTCACCGTAAAAACCACCATTTTGCAATTACAGACCTTTTAACAAGCAAAGACTAACCATACACTGAAAAATTATACTATTTAGGAATAATATCTCTAGGAGATTTACTTCATTTTCAGTATGAGAGATTCAAATAATTCCTCCATCTTAACGCAGGAAAGACTCTATGCTTCAATCAAATACTTGTTCTACCATATTAGATTGATTGTTGGCTTTAACCCAGAATTTCTTCTTTGATAAAAAGTCTGACACATTGTATGTTTTATTTTATAGTATTGTATTGTATTGTATTGTATTGTATTGTATTGTATTGTATTGTATTGTATTGTATTGTATTTTACCAGAGCACTGGTCTCCTCTGCTTATTGTGGTGTTGGGGATTGAACCTGGGACTTCAGAGCCTCAGGCATGAAAGTCTCTTTTCATAACCATTATGCTTCCTACCCTTGCCCTGCACATGTTTTCTTACATGGTTTCCTCTAAATATCTTTTTTGTGTCTACTTTTCTCTTTGCAGAAACATCAGTCGTTATTAGACTATTTTTATTACTTTTCAAAGAACCAACCTTGTCTTGTTTATTACTTTCATTATCTTTTGCTATATAACAAACTAGCCTCAAATTTCACTACCACAAAACAACCACTATTTCATGATTTTGTGGAATACAAAATTAAACATATATATATATATATATATATATATATATATATATATATATATATATACATATGCCTGTGTCATATAGATACAATTTCCTGGGTTTATGTGGTAGAATTCATTTGGCAGTTTTTCTGGTCTGAAGGGCTCAAGATAGCTTCATTCACTTGCCTCATCCCTTGGCAAGGACAACTAGACTGTTGAGTTCTGTTTGGTTTCTGCCTCTACCTATGTAGCATGGGACCTCTTCACAGGGCTCCTGTTCACTGGAGTAGCAAGACTTCTTACATTACAGCTTTGGACTCTAGGAATGTTCCAAGAGATGGAAAATGGAAATTGCAAGTTCTTTTAAAGATTAGACCTTGAACTGGCTAAGTGTATGTCATACTCTTGAACAGAAAAATCATAGTACAGAAATATGTGAGTGGAGTGAGTTTTTAATACCTTGTACTGATGGGATAAATGTCAAATAGGAGCTATATTTATTCTAACACACCAATCCTGTTTTATATTTTAGTTTTATATTTCAGCAATCTATCCTTTTATTTTTCCTTCTATGTTCTACTTTACTTTTTAAAAAATGTTTATTTTATTTATTCCCTTTTGTTGCCCTTGTTTTATGGTTGTAGTTATTATTGTTGTTACTGATGTCGGCATTCTTGGGTAGGACAGAGAGAAATGGATAGGGGAGGGGAAGAGAAAGATAGCCACCTGCACACCTGCTTCACCACCTGTGAAGGGACCCTCCCGCAGGTGGGGAGCCGGGGACTCAAACCGGAATCCTTATGCCGGTCCCTGCGCTTTACGCCATGTGGGCTTAACCCGCTGTGCTACCCCTGACTCCCTTTTCCTTCTACTTTCTTTGCTTGTGTTTATTATTTCCTTCCATACATTCAGCCCCCCTTTCCTCCCCCATTTGACTTCTGAAGTAAAGAAAGAAAAAAATCGGCCTGTGAAGTCCTCTCTCCACAGTATTATCACACATGTGTGAGGCCCTGGGTTCACTCCCTTGTGTGTCATAAAACAAAGCAAAATAAAAATATCAGATTTTCTGACCTAGTGGGGGTTGTATTGTTATGTGGAAAACTGGGAAATGTTCTGCAAATACAAACTATTGTATTTACTGTCAACTGTAAAACATTAATCCTCCAATAAAGAAATAATAAAAATTATAGTATTTTCTACAAAAATAGTATATATATTTTTTGTTTATCCTCCCCACTTCCAATCCAGAATGTCCCATCTTCCTCTTGCTCTCTCTCTCTCTCTCTGTCTCTTTTCTCTCTTTCTCTTCCTCCTTATAGTATGTTCCTGAAGTTTTTTCTTTTCTTGTGAACCCAGAATAGTAATTTCATGACTACGTAGTTTATTATTAATTGTTTAATTAGTAATATCTTAGCGCTAGTATCTTGTCATTCAAACTATCTGGACTTACTAATTTCTCTAACTGCCTGTTGATAGAATTGTGGTAACATCTCCCTTATTATGATCTGTCGTGTACCATGTATTATAGAAACTGTCAAGTTTTCCATCTTTTAAAAGCTTCCTATTTTTTTTTTGTGTGTGTGTATTGCATGTGTTACATAGACACACATTTTTAACTTCAAAATTCTTTGGTTGTTTCAATAGTTTTATACTTAGAATTAAAAAAAAAGTGGGATAAAGGAGTTCTTCACATTTGAAGTTCTGATGTGTTTTAAGCATAGAACTTGATTAGGGTGCGCTCATGAAAAATTAGTCCCTAGGTGTGAGTTGTGAGACAGGGTAAATAATCACAGGTTGTTAAGCTTACTTTGAGTTACTTTTTAAAAAATTGACTTAACACTGATTTGCAACATTACAAAATTTTCGGGGTATAGTTTCATACCCTTATACGCATCCAGCAGTCCATATATATAATTTTATTTACTTATTAGTGAGAGAGACAAGAGAGAGAAATGAGCCAGGGCATCACTCTGGCACATGCATTGCTGGTGATTGAATTCAGGACCTCATGCTTGGCAGACAAACAGTATCCATTGTGCCACCTCCTGGACCTCCTAGATCATAATTCAAAATCTGTTAAATCTAATATTGGTGTTCACTTGGATTATTCCAGATTTTTGTATTTTTAACATTATATGTCTCCTAGGTCACACACATGAGAGTTCCTTCAGGAATTATTCACTGGGTTTAGAGTTTGGGCATCTTATCATTAGTACACAAAGCTACACTATCAATAAATACTTTTAATAATCTTTAGAAATTAATGTCTTACTGTAGAACTAGGTATTCTTTTTCATTTGTCTCTCTATGTAAAATATATATATCTGGACAGCAAAAGGAAAATGGCTACTTTTAATAAACATTGTCCTTCTTAGCAGAAGTTTAATGGGCCTTTGAAAATTTAATGGCCTGTGTTACTCTTGGGTTAATAAAAATTGAATTTAAATAATAGGAATAAGACTCAAGGGTGAAATTCTAGTAAAAATAACAAAAGATGAAACAGAGTTTAATACTCACGAATTGATGAAGAGAGGAAACACAATGCTACCTTTATCAAAAAAGTAAACGCCATCTAGTTTTTCTTATACAGGGAAGATAACATGATGAAAACTGTTAAGGAAATATGCTAATTATGAATACCATGAATTGAGTTAGGGAGAGACCAGATCTGAAAAAACAGATCAGGAGCCCTTTACCTGCTAATCAGATATGATGGGGAAAAGGGTGAATTAAGATGATAATTATTACTCCAAAAGGAAAGTAATTCTCTGAGAGATTTAACAAAGTAGTGGTTGCATCTAGCATTGATTTGGAGAGAGAAGGAAATGATATGCCAGTAACAATGTCAGTAATAATTATATTAGCAGTGATCCTGACGGCTCAATATTTATTATATATTGGAAAATGAAGGGAAAGAGGAGAGCAAGAAAGAGAGAAAGCCCAGAGTACCACACCACTAGTTGTCATTTTCTATTTATTTTTGTCTTTTGTGATCCCCCCCCACAAAAAAATCATTTTGTTGGGGACATAATGGTTAAAGTACCATTGTTGACACATGGGTGCAATTTCTTATCTCCCTGTGGTGGGTGTCTGTACACCACTCCCACCTCCAACACGCATCCTTCTCTGCCAGCACACTTTGGATCTCAAATGACCTCTGGACTCCCTCCCATCCACCCACCCCCCAATCCTTTGCTTGTATGTAATGTACCACACCCAATCCAAATTCCACTTTGTGTTTCCCATTTGTGTCCTTATTTCTTAAATTCTGCCTATAAGTGAGATACTCTAATGCTCATCCTTCTCTTTTTGGCTTATCTCAAGTAACATCCTTCATGATCCACCTGAAATGAATCAAAGAAGACGTCATCATTTTAAACAGATGCATACTCTTCAGTGCCCACCCCCCATCTCCTCTGATAACCACAACAGCTTTCGGAGTCAAAGAGTTGGTTTTCTTAGTCATTTCACAGATTAATTTATTTTAGTTATTTATATTCCACATATGAGAATAACAATATTATGATTTGTCTTTCACTTTTTAAATTTTACTTAACATAATAGCCTTGAGATCCATTTATTTTGTTCTAAAAGACACGATGTCCTATTACTCTGGTGGTACGCAGTATTCCACTGAGTATTATGTCCCACGGCTTCTTTATCTGGTTTTCACTTATTGGGCATTTTGGTTGATTCCATATTTTGCCTATTGTGAATAGTATTGCTATAATTGTAGTGGTGCACACACACACACACACACACACACACACACACACACACACATTTAATTTTGTATTTCCAGAGCCTTTGTATAAATGCATAGTAGTAATATTGTGAGATCATGAGGGGTTTTCATTTTTGTGTATTTAAAGAGAATTTCCATATAATTTCCAGAGGGCCCATACCAGCTTACCTTCCTATGAACAGCATTTCAGTACTTTCTCCTCACATCTGCACCAGGACTTATGACTTTTTTTTTTAACGTGGTGCTGAGAAATAAACTCAGTACTTCCTTTATGTGTGATAATTACGACTAAGGGGTTCCCTGGGCCAGGTTTTCATTCTTGATTTTAGATATTAAAAAGAGGCAGAGAGAGAAAAAGGGAAAGAGAGAGAGTGAGAGAAAACAAGAAAGAAAAAGAGAGAAGAGAGATAACACAGCACCACCTTGCCATTTAAAACGAGCTCCCTTGGCTGGTGCTATTCATGGTGTTTTCATGTGGTGCTTGGGCTTGAACTCAGGGTCTTGTACAGGGTAAGATGCCCGCACTACTCCATGTGTTATCTCCCAGCACCTCGCTATTGTTTTAATTTGTGGGAAATTATGTTTTTCATTTTGACTCTTCCATCTATTAACTGTGTGACCTTTGGAAATTTACTCAACCTTTTTGAGACCTCAGTGTGAGTCTTATCGAGTTGTTTTAGGGGTAGAGTGTGCAGTCTGTGGGGTAGGCTACAGAATCATTTGAATCTTGGCTGGGGTCTTGGCTGGGTCAGAGTTGGGACTTGGCTGTGCTGGTGTTTATAGTTATTTGAATAAGCAGCATCTAGTCACACTCCCTGGTTTGTAAGGGGCACATTGGGAAGGAGCTTGAATCTTTCCTGCTCCTAAATTCATACAAAGTGCAGGCATATTATAAGGGACTTGTGTAGGAATCAGGGCAAGAAAAAAATAGACTAACCAACTGGTAAGGCACAATGTTCATGAATTTACAATAGAATAACAGACAAGGGAAAGAAACACTTGTGAAATAACTCTCTATTTCTAAAGAAGCACATGAAAGGGGACAAAAATCTGAGCTCCATCATCTATTAGATGCGGCCACAGAAGGAGAAATGGTTACTGTGGCATCAAGACCTCAGGGTGCAAGAGAAAAATAGCTTCAATTTTATTTCTGTGGAAAGTCTGATTGAAGTTAGCTGTGATGTTTTCCAGCTGTGCTTGTTAGTTCAGGAACAGGAATGAGGAAAACAGACCGTGTGGTCTGTTAATGGGACTTGTACATTTATGACTATTCGTTTATTATGAAAGGATTAGCTAAACAAGGAAATAGAAGTATTTATTATGATAATTAACCACAGGCTGCTGGCTGGGTGGAGAGCATGAAGCAAGGAAGGCCCAAGAGAGAATGAGGAACTGTGACAGAAGATTGGTGAGGTAAAGAACGGTATAACCAGAAATGAGATGACTTTTGTGGTGACAGAGACCAGGAAGTAGAATGATAGTGGAGAACTGTATAAGCAGGGCTGCCGAATGAGGCGCAGTTCAGAGAAAAAGCTGAGGGGAGCATGAAGGTGTGGTTCACTGTTACCTAAATAGACTGGATGGAATAAACGATCCCAATACAGATGGGTTTAAAGAAGTCTAGTCTATGACTACTGGGGCAAGATTGGGTACAGAGAAGTTCAAAACAAGTAGGACAGGGGGAGAAGGTATCACTTTTAATTTAGCTAAAAAAAAACAAAACAAAAAGCAATCTAGTGTGATTGTTTCTAAACCAGATGTCTGGTTATAATGACAAATAAATGGCTGTGTTGCCTCTGCCCTCCTTCTTACCCGAGTTATTAGACTGTGGGACTACCCTACCACATTCTGTTTTAATATCAGAATCTGTTGTTAAATAGCATCAACTGTCATCTCTTCTTATTCATGATTAATTTTGTGGTTCATAAGACTGTAAGATTACAGGGCATGATGGTTCTACATGGCATCTGCCACCAAGGTTCTGTGGCTCCTCACCTTCCCAACAATCACTACCAGAGTTTACAAAGTCCTAGAGACAGTTCACTTACTCCTGTTTTGTTTTCAAGTTCATGTGTTTCAATTCTCTAGATTCTACATATGAGTGAAAACATCTGGTTGTCTTCCACATCTTTACTCATTTTTAAAAATTTTTGGAAATATTGACAAGACCATAGGATAAGAGGGGTACAACTCCACAGACTTTCTACCCCCAGAGCTCCATATCTAATCCCCTCTCCTGATAGATTTCCTGTTCTTTATCTCTCCAGGAGTATGGGCCCAGGATCATTATGGGTGCAGAAGGTGGTAGATCTGGCTTCTGTAACTGCTTCTCCGCTGAACATGAGCATTGGCAGGTCGATCCATACTCCCAGCCTGTCTCTCTCTTCCCCTAGTTGGGCAGGGGTCTGGGGAGGTGGGGCTCTAGGATACATTAGTGGAGTTGTTTGCACAGGGAAGTCGGGTTGGCATCATGGTAGCATCTGGAACCTGGAGGCTGAAAAAGAGTTAACATATAAAGCAGAACAAATTGTTGACCACTCATCATCCTAAAGACAAGAATATTGCAGACGAAGATTTGGGGTCTTTATTTTGGAAAAAGCTAGTAGGTCTATTTTAGGTATATTCCAAGGGGCCCATAACCCTACTAGATTTTGCCTGAGTCTGACAGCTAACATGCAGGTGAACCCAAGGTATTGTCTGGGGAGATGGTGTCATAGTTGGAAAAAGGACTAAAAAGTTGGATCAGGGAAGACAGGAGCTCCCAAATATGGGAAAAGTATATAAATATTGTTACCTGTAAACCCCATCTATTTGATCTGGGGTTCATAATCAGCATAAGAGCCTAAGTAACCTCTGCATCCCTATAGGTCTGAGCTTGCATTCTGTGGTCACGGCTAAGATCTTTACTTAATTTTGCTATGCATAATTACCACCAATTCCATCCATTTTATCCCAAAGGATGCAACAATATATTTTTTAATTGCAAAGTAGTAATCTATGGACTCTATATCCCATAACTTCTCCCCTCCCCAACATATAATTTCTTTATTTAATCATCTGTCAGTGTGTATTTAGGTTGCTACCACTCTTTAACTGTGTGAACATAGGGGTGCACATAATCATTGAAATTAGTGGCTTTCATCCATTTGCCCTGTTTGGCTTTTCCAAACCAGATCTTCCTCACTGGGTTAGCCAGAGGGTCTGTAGCCTATGTGTGGGAAGGGTTAGGTGGTAGAGACATAGCCAAGTCATTTGCTGTAGTGGTTGGATATCAGTATGTATTTTATCCTCACTGTTCCAGAAAACAATCTGAGATAAAAAAAAAAGGTATTTCTATTAATGAAGGTAGGAAAGAGTGTGAAAAGAACAAAGGCAGGGGATGACTAACCCTTACTTATTACTGAAAGATTTCAAGTTCTAGGAATCGCCTGTGAAATGTCACATCAAATGCTTCTCAAAATTGTAGATAGTTGAGGATCAAGATGTGTTTATTCTCTTAGCTAGGGACTAGAGGTCTGCTCTATTGGGAATTAGCTCCCTATGGGATTCCAGGTGATAGTTTTGTGGGTCCTAAGATAGGTCATTCAAACGTCAGTGTCAGTGAGGAAGGACTGAATTGGTGAGTGGGTGTGGTGTGGCCTTAAAGTCAAGTCAAGTCAAGTCAAGTCAAGTCAAGTCAAGTCAAGTCAAGTCAAATCAAGCCAAGTTATGCCTGGCTGAAATCTCTGTGATCTATCCAGAGATGACTATTACAGCACAGAGGTTGGAGCAAAAGACACATGAGAGATTCTGAATTGGTGAGAGAAGTTAGAGACAGAAGCAACAACAAGTGTAGCTAGTTGAAGTCTAGAGAATTGGCCAGGGGTGGAAAAAACCAAGAGGGTAAATTCGAAAGTTTTAAACAGAACAATTCATGTAAAATCCAATGGCTATTTATTGGGCTCCTATTATGTGCAAGAAATAGAACTGCTATCTTCTATTATTCACAGTTGAACTTCAATTCCCATGGGGGACATAGAGTGAAGCAAGGAGCTTGATCATCAAGTAGAGAAAAGAGATTAGATTTGGGGGTCAAGTGGTGGCGCACCTGGTTGAATGCATATGTTACAATGTACAAAGGCCTGAGTTCAAGCTTCTAGTCCCTGCCTGCAGGAGGAAAGCTTTGAGTGGTAAAGCAGTGCTGTATCTCTCTATCTCTCGCTCTCTATCTTCCCTTTCCTTCTCTATTTCTGACAATCTCTATCCAATAAATATATAAAGGCAATAAAAATTAAAAAAGAGAAAAGAGATTTGGACAAATTTGTAATAGTGGATATCATATATTAATATCATTACCAAGAGCAAACACATAGAAATATAGAGAAAGGGCTTAGCAACTAACTATGACTGAAGTAATAGAGAGATCTTTGTGGATGATTAAATGAGGCTTTAATGACTTTAAAATTTTAGTAGTCATTTAAGGATTTTTTTTTCCTTCCAAACTACATAAACAAGCCTTCAGAGGCACTTCATCTCTGCATCTTTATTCTATTAAAATGACACTTTTATATTTTATCTACTTAATTTTATTAGCTTACCTATTCTTCTTTTTTTTTTTTCAAAGAGCACTTTGTTGAAAAATGTTGATTTCCAGGATTGATTTTGTTACACAGGGTATAGTTTCACATCTCTTCAAGATGCGTGTCAGTATACCATACCCTCCACCAGATAGACAATGGGCTCCCAGGCCTCTTTCTAGCCATTCCTGTCTCCTCCATTTTGAGTCCTTGAGCTTGTTGTGACAAACCAATTTATTAAAGTTTCATTCTGTATTTTTCCTTTCCTTTGTTACTTAAGTACCACCTCCAGTGATATCCTATGATATTCATCCTTCTGGCTATTCCACTTAAACATGATGCCTTTCAGTCCCATCCATGCTGCAGCAAGAAAGAAGGTCTCATTACTTTTAACAGCTGGATAGTTTAGATATTTCATATTTAAAATAATAATGAAGAAACCAGAGGGGTGGTTCAATAGTAGAGCTCATGCCTTGTTTATGTGAGGCACTAGAAGAAAGGGTATGAATAGGCAGTTGGGCGGTAGTGCAGTGGGTTAAGCACAGGTGGCGCAAAGCACAAGGACTGGAGTAAGGATCCCAGTTCAAGCCCCAGGTTCCCCACCTGCAGGGGAGTTGTTTCCAGGCGGTGAAGCAGGTCTGCAGGTGTACATCTTTCTCTCTCCCTCTGTGTCTTGGCCTCCTCTCTCCATTTCTCTCTGTCCTATCCAACAACGATGACCTCAATAACAATAACTATAATAATAACTACAACAATAAAACAACAAGGGCAAAAAAAGGAAATAAAATAAATATTTATAAAAAAAAAAAAAGAAAGGGCATGAATAACAGGATGGAACCAAAATAGAACATCATAAATAGTATTCTCATCCCTCTCTTCTAACAACAAAACAACAACAAAACAGAGTAAAGAACTTTTAAAAAAAGTCTTGTTCTTTCCTTTCTTGGCAAACGAGTAACAGTATGTTTCATGTTGTCACACAATGCACCTAGGTCTGTTTTAGTTGGATACCTTCTAAAATGAAATGCATATTAAAAATTGGATGTGATGCCTACATACTGTTAAAAATGCTGTTCCTCTTTCCATCTAGAGGGTAGATGAAGAATTAGAAGGAAGTGGTTGGGGGATAGGAAAAGGAAACAGATCTTAAGATGGTTTTTAAAAGATTAGAGATTTCAAGTGTACTGGCTCAAAATCTGATGATGTAGCTAGAGAACAATTTTCTGGTCCGAATTTCTTTCCTTGAAGAGCTAAAATGAGGTTGACGAACTACTGTAAAAGGGACAGGGTGCACACTTGAAGAGAAAGAGAAATCAACCAACAAAATAGATGGCACTCCAGGGCTAATCTAAAAACACTTTGTCTTAATTTCTTACCATATGAATGTGTCTTAGATTTTTTTTTTCTCTTGAGGGTACACTTATCAGCCTTCTTGGCTTGTGAAGTTCACTGTCAACTGCAACCACATTTCAGTAATGCAAAAATAAAATGCAGCATATTACATTGGTTGCATTGAAACCATGCTTGTGTTTAATTAAAGAGCGCTTAACATATGCAAATCTATTCACACTGTTTTTCAAAGAATACAAATATGTGAGAAAAACAGATAAGTGGTGCAGTCTTTTCCACCAGTTAGTCCCCCCAGTGTGTACATGGAGATGGGAAGCTGCTGTTTCCTCTGCTGGTTTCAACTGCACTCATTCAGACTATGAAAGCTTTGCAAATTGGAATCGGAGCCTAGCATCAGAATATATGTGAGATTAAAAAGTTAATATGGATCTCAATCTCAAGTGAAGAGTTTCACTCGAGCTCAACCAAAGAATTAGAAACTTGTTTTAGTAATGACGGGAAAATGGTCTGTACTGGATTTATTGACACTTCCAGCTCTAAATCTTTGCAGGTATTTACAAAAGTAAATTTGACCATATGAGACTTTTTTTACTTTTTTATTTCTTGTCAGAGCCCTGTGCATTATAATCCCACTACTCTCTGTAGTCTTTTTTTTTTTCATTTAATTTGAGAGAGAAGGATAGATGATACCACAGTACTATTCCACTGTTCATGGAGTTTGGCCTGGTGTCATGCTGGATACTTTGATGGAGTGTGAGGCATGAACACCTAGGTCCTAGAACATGGTTAAGAGTGTACTCTAGGGAGTCAGGCAGTAGCGCAGCGGGTTAAGCGCATGTGGCGCCAAGCTCAAGGACCCGCGTAAGGATCTCGGTTCCAGTCCCCAGCTCCCCACCTGCAGGGGAGTCGCTTCACAGGTGGTGAAGCAGGTCTGCAGGTGTCTATCTTTCTCTCCCCCTCTCTGTCTTCCCCTCCTCTCTCCATTTCTCTCTGTCCTATCCAACAACAATGACATCGATAACAACAACAACTACAGCAACAACAAAAAGACAACAAGGGCAACAAAAGGGAAAATAAATAAATAAAATAAAATAAAAATCTTAAAAAAAAAAAGAGTGTACTCTACAAGGCGAGTTATCTCCTGGCCCAAGATGCTTCACTTTCTTTTTATTTCATTTTTTCCCCTTTATTGGGAGATCAATGTTTTACATTTGACAGTGAATACAATAGTTTGTACATGCATAAAATTTCTCAGTTTTCCACATAACAATACAAACCCCCACTAGGTTCTCTGTCATCCTTTTCCAAGACCTGTACTCACCCCCTACCCCAACCCCAGAGTCTTTTACTTTGGTGCAATACACCAACTCCAGTCCAGGTAATGTTTCACTTCTAATACTGACTTGGAACCAAAATGTAATTTTCATATGGTTTTGAGATAAGAGAATACCTATACACATGAAAGGAAGAAAGGAAGAAAGAAAGAAAGAAAGAAGGAAAGAAGAGAGAGAGTAAATGTAGAAATAGCTTAAGAAGAAAGTACTGTGGTAATGATTCATTGTTCCCACAAATTTTCTTAACATTATTCTCCTAATAGTAGGAGAGGTGAACAGATAGATTTAGATGAGAAGGCACCATGGTTGCTTGAAGACCCCACGACTGAGTAGAGAAATTCCTTCCATTCCCTTTCAGTTAGCTAGTTAGCTCCTTATTTCTGTAGCTCAAGGCTTCTTCAGACTTCACTACTTGGCTCAGGAGTGCCAACTATGATCTAGGTACAAGGGTAAGAGCTTTCCATCTTTTCATTAAAAATTCAAGCCACTGTCAAGAATCATTACGCTTGATTGGATGATTTACTCAGCTGCTAAGTGAAGGAGCTAGCACTGGAATGTAAGGAAGAGTAACTGGGAAGAAAGCCTTTCCTCTTCTGACACACATCCTGTTCTTAAGTTTCAAACCCTCTGGTCTTATGACCAGAGCTGACTTGAGCAACCTTTGAAAGACTTGGAGAGTTCATTTCTTTTCACCTTAGTATGAGAAGCCTGTGTATGTCCCAAAGTGGAAGTAAGAGGTGGTACTAGAAAGAAGGTGCACAGCCCTATAATGGTGACTCCGTTACACTTCCCTTGATACCTTCTTGGACTTCATCAAAGTCTTTCATCTATGATTTTGGTGAAATATAGGTAATTCCTATACGTGAAAGCAAATGGTCCCATTTTCCTGATGGAAAGTTAAATTTATTTCTCCAGCATGTTGCTTTTAGCTTGTTTGTAGATATAATCATTTACTTAATGAGGAAGCATCCTCTCTTTCAGAGTATAGACTTTCAAATGAATTTCCATAGATTTACATAAATTCCCTGGGGAATCACTATAATGTGAGCAAAGGAAGAATTGCCCAGCTGTGTACCGATTTAATGGAATTATGAAGCTTTAGGGTATGGGTTCTGAAAAAAGATATCTACGGAAAAATAGTCACTGAACTCTTTGAATAAATAAACCATTAAATGAATTTGCTTTTACTCCAATAGATGATTTTAGGAGGTAGCATCAAACTAAAGGTTTAAAACATTCACCTCAGAGAAAGCTTGGGAAATAACCGTACATTTCAAGAAGTGCCCTTATTATTTTTTTTTAGAATGGATGCTAACACTTGATTATAGCACTCTGTAAGTAAATAATTCATTATTAATAGTAGCATTTAAAATGGAAAGAATGAGCAAATAGCCAATATCTAATGTTATAGGCTCAAAACTGATAGCATTCTCAGATACACTTGTCTTTGAATTTAATAGGGTCTCTCAACTTCCATCTTGACCAGAGATTACTCACTGTGGTCTAGATGTCCTTCATACCTTTAATTCTTTGTATAAAAGTCTAAGAAGTCAACTTTTTTTTTCTGGGACTCAGGGATCTTACCATCTTAAGTTAGTCTGACTCTCTCTTTAAATAATGGTATCCTAAACAAGTATGTGGTTTTATACTCTGTGGCTGATTCCATAGGTTGGTTAGAATACCGTCTCATCTTTGATTAAAAGAGGCTTCTTCAAGAATATGAATGGATCACTATTAAATTACATTCTGTGATAGAAAAGCAACCACAGTTACTCAACAAGCTTGTCTTGTGCCTGAATATATATATATATTAGTTAATATAATATTTTAATACTTTCAAACTGAAAATTTAAAAAGAATTTATCGATTTTATCTCATAAAGTAGATAGGTAAGTAGGAAGGTAGAACAGGAGATCAGATAAACATTATGGTGTATACAACACCGGAGACAGAACCTCATGCTTGCAAGTTCAGAACTCTACTGACTCTGCCACTTCCCAGGCCACCAAAACTGAAACTCTTATGCCTCCTAGACACTCATTTCTCATTCCTCCTCTCTTCTTACCCTGGGAAATTAACATTAATTTCTTTGTTGGCTATTCTAGATACTTTGTGTGAGTGGAATCATACACATGTTTCCTATATGTTCACCTAGCAAAACTTCATCCATTTTTATACATAATTCAGAATGTGTAAATATCCTTTCTTTAAAAAAAATTATTATCTTTGTTTCTTTATTGCACAGAGACAGCCAGAAATCAAGAGGGAAGGGGGTGATAGAGAAGGAGGGAGACAGAGAGATGCCTGCAACACTGCTTCACCATTCACAAAGCTTTCCCCCTGCAGGTGGGAACCAGGGGCTCAAGCCAGATGCTTGTGCACTGCGGTGTGTGCACTCAACCAGTAGCACCACCACAGGCCCCATCCTTCTTGTTAAGCTTGGATAATAGTCCACTTGAAGGAGTCATGTTAACTGAGATAAACCAAAAAGAGAAGGACGTGTACTGGGTGATCTCACTCATAGGTAGAACTAAAGTAACAAGGACAGAAAAGGAAAATACAAAGAAAAACTTGGGTAGGATGTTTTCTGGCTGAAGGTTTTACTCAATCTAATTCAAAAGGTGAAATAAATCTCTGTGAGGTCTTATTCACTACCTGCCACCAGAAGCTCGTTTTCCCTTGGAACTTAACAAAGAGAGAAAGCAAAGAGGATAAACAAGCCTTTCTTGTGCCTTCTCTATCGTGGGCAATACTAACCTGTCCCCCTGGGTATTACTGGGGTGGAGTGGATGGGCAAAGAACAGTGGCCATATTGTGCTCCTTCTGAAGAAGAGAGTGTTGGAAGTGTGAGTTGTGTTTCAGTTAGTGTTTTGTTCCTAACTGCATATTCCTACATTCTTCTTTTCATTGTTGAACTCTGGGTATATACATAAAATAACCTCCCATCTCAATATTTTTTGTGAATTATTAATTATACGCCCTAGTCTCAGATAGTGGGAGTAGATGTTGTAATTATACCAATCTGCAAAGTAAATAATAAGGGGGAAAATCCTTCTGTTTCTCATCCAAGTATCTGCCTTGGGGCACATGCTTGCTCGAGGATCTTATCATTCACTATGTCTCAAAGGAATCGTAAAAAGAGTTTACAAGTATAGTGGTGATCACTGAAGAGAGCTTGCAGAAGAGAAGAGTTCTTTCTGTAAGTCTCCTTGGGAGACTACACAGCCTCAACATTACATGTAATAGTTTTCCTCCACTGGCAATAGCTTAGAAAGTACAGGAGAGGGCAGGGCATGGATAGCATAGTGTTTATGCAGAGACTCTCATGCTTGAGGCTCCAGAGTCCCAGGCCAGTCACCCACACTACCATAAACCAGAGCTGAGCGGTGCTCTGGTAAAAATAAATTAAAAAAAAAAAAGTATGGGAGAGAGCAGGTTGTAATTGAGATAGGAAGAGGGACTTCTGGGCTCTCCTGAATGAATTCCATGTGACAGTGTTATCCTCTACCCTGCCTAAATAGGTGAGGTCTAAGCATTGTGCGGTAGCTTCAGGGCTCTAGTGTTCTGGTCTTTTCTAGATTTGATCTCATTTTGCCTTCCAAGGCCTATTCCAGCTGCATTTCAATTCTCTTCTAGGGCCAGAGAGAGAGCACCATGTCAGGTTGAAACCCTAGAGTCACATGGGAGACAGCAGGGGATCACGGGAAGCTCTGGTGCTCTGTGTCTCTGCTTTCCCTCAGTCTCTCTATCTAAATGGAAAAAAAAAAAAAGTTGCCCATGAACAGTGAAATCACAAAAGATAAGATACTTTATTTATTTACACAAGAGGTCAGAGCACTGCTCAGCTTTGGGGATTAAATTTGGGATCAGGCATCCAATGATGACCTCCAATTCTGAGCTATTTTTCCAGGAATGCAAGGTAATTTTAATGATAAAACAGGTGAATTTCCGTGTTTATATGGTATGCTAGGACTTTCCATATCTTGTTAAATACTGATAAATAATAAAGTCTAGGGACTGGGAGGATGATTACCTGGTAGACTGCACCATAGCATATGTAAAGCCCCCATGTTTGAACCCCAGCACCACATGGGAATGCCACTTGGAACCTGGGGAATCTTCCACCAGATAGTGAAATAGTGCTGTAGTGTTTCTTCGTATCTGTATCTATCTATCTATCTATCTATCTATCTATCTATCTATCTATCTATCTATCATATCTTAAGAGAAAAAAAATCACCCTGAAAGAAAGGCACAATGTCAAAAACAAATAAATAAAAACCAGTCAGGCTAGTTTTAAAACCTCAGAGCTGCATTTTGACTCTTTTCCTACCACCACTGAGGAAACTGAGGCTGGGGAGGGACAGCAAATTTGTCAGTGGGCACTCAATGTGGAAGGCAGGCTCCTTGGTTCCCCCAGCCCTCCTCCCCTCCCCTGCCAGTTCAAGTTCTCTGTGACCTTTGACTCTCCTTCCTTCTCAGATCTCATTAGGAAAGTGTTACAAACTCCTTGAGAGGCTGCTTCTATCACGTATTTCTCATCTTACAGAGAAATTCTTATCACCCGCCCAGGCTGGTTTCCGCCCAGGAAGATCTACCTGCGAACAAGCCCTGGCCCTCTCAACTTACATTGAAAATGGATTCCAGAAGAATTTAAAGACGGGTGCTGTCTTTGTTGATCTCACAGCAGCCTATGACACGGTCTGGCACCGTGGTCTCCTGGTCAAGATCTCAAGATGCTTGCCTCCATGGGTGGCCAACACTATATCGTTTCTTCTCCAAAACAGAAGATTCCGGATGCATCTGGGTGACAAGTCTAGCAGATGGAGACTTGTCTCAAGTGGCCTCCCCCAGGGCTCTGTTCTGGCTCCTACGCTATTTAATATTTACATCAATGACCTCCCAGAAACTTCTTCAAGGAAGTTCATCTACGGCGATGACATCTGCTGTGCAACTCAGGCATCAAAGTTCGACATCCTCGAGGAAACACTCACGAAAGACATGTCTCTGATATCTGATTACTGTAAAAAATGGCGACTAATTCCTAGCACTGCTAAAATGGTATCATCTGTTTTCCATCTACACCATGCCTCACGTGAGCTTAATGTGCAGCTTGGTGATACGAGAATCCGGCATGAAGCCCAGCCAGTCTATCTTGGCGTTACTCTAGATCGCACTCTGTCATTTCACAAACATCTCATAAAAACTGCAGCAAAGGTGGGCGTGAGGAATCACATCATTGCAAGACTGGCCAGCTCCTCATGGGGCGCGAGTGCTTCCACACTCTGGCATTATGCTATTCCACTGCTGAATACTGTGCCCCAGTACGGTTCTGTAGCCCCCATGTCCACTTGGTCGATTCCAAATTATATTCCTCCATGAGGATAATTTCTGGAACCATCCGTTCCACCCCGGTTCCATGGCTGCCAGTTCTTAGCAACATCGCCCCGCCAGATATTCGTCGGGATGCGGCATCATCTAAGTTCATTTCCCACGTCTACGCTCGACCGGACCTGCCAATATACGCGGATATCTTCGCCCACCCTGTCCAACGCTTGACGTCTCGTCACCCAATCTGGTCCCCTACGCCTACACTGAACTTCTCTGTTCCAGACTCTTGGAAACAGAGTTGGCAGTCAGCTGAGGTAAAGAACAAACACCTCATCACACACCCCTGCAAGCGTCAGCCCAGCTTTGACCTAGCACGTTATGATTGGGCCCTCCTCAATCGCTATGGAACAGGCCATGGCCGGTGCGCCGCTATGTTCCATCGCTGGGGAGCCAGAGACGACCCGAACTGCCCCTGCGGCTCCAGACAGACTATGACCCACATAGTCAACGACTGCCACCTCTCCAGATTCAAAGGAGGTCTCGAAACTTTACATCAGGCTCAACCTGATGCTGTTGACTGGCTATGGAAGAAGGGCAAACGCTAGAAGAAGAATTAGGAAAGGAAGACAAAAAGGGCTGCCCCAGAGGCAATTTGTTAAAGGAATGTAGCAACAATTAGCACCTTTGGGGGGGGGGGGGCGGAGAACTGCTGTTCCCTCTGCATTTCCAAAGGCAGATTAGGCTGGCTATCATCCACACAGGAATCAAAGCTCAAGAGGGGGGGAAAATCCCACACAAGCTTGCTTCTGCTGGCATATCTGCTGTCTCATTTACCACCACAGTTGGCCAAGGAGATCTTAGACACAGCTTTCCCCCCACTTAGGGACACGGTCTGTGTTTGTTGGAAAGACTCACTTCACAGGTGGAGGTGTTATCATTCAGCTGCCAAGATGGCAATCCGAAAGACAGAATTTCTTGTTTACACAGGGCCAGTGACTGAGTCTTAGCTTCTCATTTTGTGGCCAAAACCACTTCTTGGATTTGTCTTTCTGCTTTTGGTTTACTCTGCTTTCTTCTTCTTCTTCTTCTTCTTCTTCTTCTTCTTCTTCTTCTTCTTCTTCTTCTTCTTCTTCTTCTTCTTCTTCTTCTTCTTCTCCTTCTCCTTCTTCTCCTTCTTCTCCTTCTTCTCCTTCTCCTTCTTCTCCTTCTTCTCCTCCTTCTCCTTCTCCTTCTTCTTCTTCTTCTTCTTCTTCTTCTTCTTCTTCTTCTTCTACTAATCTTCTTCTTCTTCTTCTTCTTCTTCTTTTTAATATTCATCTTTTTTTTGTTTGTTTTTGTGGTGTCAGTTTTCAGGACATGAGTCTTATCCTGCCAACTCCAGTAATCAAGGCAAATTAGAATCAAGGCAAATTATTTATTGACTTTTTTCTCCCAGAGAAAATAGGTCTATTGTGCCTTATTTATTCCCGAATAGATTCATTTGGTATAAAAAATAATAAAGAATCCAACCCTATTAAGGTTAGTCAATGCCAATATAAAATATAATTTACCAAATAATTTAGAAATTATTATTTTCCCTGGGTATAGTGCACATGTCAAAGTTGTAATCATTTTCAGTGGGTGCTTACAGAAATGGCAAGAGAAAACTCAACTTTGCCTGTTGGAAATTATAGCAGGCGTGCTTAGCAGCTTCTGTGATATCAGTTTTTTGCTTGGGAAATCTCTGATCATGGGCCAAGTGGTGACACACCTGGTAGAGTACACACATTACCATGCACAAGGACCCAAGTTCAAGCCTCTCATCTCCATTTGCAAGGGAGAAGCTTCACAGCACAGTGAGTGGAGCAGTACTCTAGGATTCTCTCTCTCTCTCTCTCTCTCTCTCTCTCTCTCTCTCTCACTGTTTCTCTCAGACACTTATGAGAAAAAATAAAATATAAAGTCAAACCTGGTTGAACACACATGTTACAGTGTGTGAGGACCCAGTTTTGAGCTCCTAGTTCCCACCAGTAGGGGGGAAGCTTCACAAGTGGTGAAGCAGTGCTGCAGGTGTCTCTCTGTCTCTCTTCCTCTCTGTCATCCCCTTCCATCTCAATTTCTGGCTGTCTCTATCCAATAAATAAATAAAGATAACAAAAATTTAAAAAAGAAAGAAAAAATAAAATTAAAAAAATGGTAAAATGGTTGTAAGGACTGGTGGAATTGTCATGCAACACCAAGCCCTAGTGATAACACTGGTGGTAACACACACACACACACACACACACACACACACACACACACACACCACATTATTTAGTTCCACTTGCAGCTAGTATCATGATGTATCACTGGATAAGAAAAGTGCAACCAATGACTAGGAACATAGCTCAATGAGTAAGAGCATCAGACTTGCTTTCCTGAGACTCCAGGTTTGGTTCTTCGTATCATATGAGCCAGAGCGGTGTTCTGCTTTGTCTCCCTTCCTCTGTGTCTTTATGTGAAGTTTTCTGATCTGCAATAAATAAAGATATATATATATATATATATATATATATATATATATATATATATGCACATTTCATAGAGGTTGGTGCTCAGGGGTACCATTAGCTGACAAGAATAATGGGAATCTTAGCAAAAGCATGCCAAGGTGGTAGGCACTATTGTGAATAACTTGCATGTACTAATCCATTGAATCCTTCATCAAGGACCTGCAAATCCTTATTGTCACTAATTTACAGGGGAGGATGGTAAAGTACAGTGAGGACCTCAACAATTTGCACTAAATCATACAGTTCATAACTAGGAGGCATACCAAAACAATCTGGCTCCAGAAATGTGTTCTTAATCTCTATCCTCTATGGCCACATTTATTGAGATTGTACTATATGCCATGCATGATGTTAGCCTATGAGGCTAAAGAGACTGAAAATTTCTCAAGCCAATTTTAGTCTACAGCACATAGAAAAACGTTCTACCAATTTATTATTTTTTTATTTTTGCCACTAGAGCTATTAAAATTTTTATTAGTAATTTAATAATGATTAACAAGATTGTTAGCTAAGAGGGGTATAATTCCATATAATTTCCACCACCAGAGTTTTATATCCCATCCCCTCCATTGGAAGGCTCCTTATTCCTTATCCCTCTGGGAGTATGGACAAAAGATCTTTATGGTATGCAGAAGGTGAAAGGTCTGGCTTCTGTAATTGCTTCTCTGCTGCACATGGGCTTTGGCAGGTTGGTCCATACTCCCAGCCTGTTTCTATCTTTTCCCAGTGGGGCACAGCTCTGGAGAGGTGGGGTTCCAGGACACCGTGATGAGGTTGTCCGCCCAGGAAAGTCAGGTTGGTGACAGGGTAGCATCTGTAGCATGGTGGCTGAAAAACATTAAGATATAAAGCAGAAGAGTTTATTTAATTATCAGGAACCTAAAGGCAAGAATATAGAAGAGGAGATTTGGAGTCTTCATGTTGGAAAAAGTTAGGAAGTCTATTTTAGGTATATTCTAATGGGCCCCATGATTTTAGTAATTTTTGGCTGAGTCCAACAGCTAATATGCAGGTAGGCTAAAAGTATTGTATGGGAAGATGGTATCAGAGTTGGAAATAGGACTAGAAAGCTGGATCAGGGCAGAGAGTAGCTCCCAAATATGGGGAAAGTATATAAATACCATTAATTGTAAACCCTGTTGATCTGATCTGGAGCCCATGTCTACTCATTAGCATAAGAGCCTGTGTAACCTCTGCATCCCTGTCAGTCTGAGCTCACATTCCATGGTCACAGCGAGGAACATTCTAGGCTGCACTTATTTCAGTACCATAAGATTGTAAGACAACAGGTGTACAATTCTACACAGTTCCCACCACCAGAGTTTCATGTCCCATCTTCACCATTGGTAGCTTCCCTATTATTCACCCCTCTGGGAGCATGGACCAAAATTCTTTATGGGGTACAGAATGTGAAAGGTCTGGCTTCTGCAATTTATTGTTTCTCCACTGAACATGGACGTTGGCATGTTCCATACCCCCAGCTTGTTCCTATCTTTACCTAGTGGGGCAGGGCTCTGGAGAGGTGAGGTTTTGAGGCGCTTTGGCAAGGTTGTCTGCCCATGGAGTACAGGGTGGAATTGTGAGGTCATGGTAGCATCTGCAACGTGGTGACTGAAAGGCAGATATAAAGCAAATTGTTCAATAAACAGGAACCCAGAAGTAGGGGCTGGGAGAACGTTGGGGTCCTGGTGTATTATGGTAAAAAAAAAAATGACCCTAAACAGGGGATGAGAGTTCTGCAGTCACCTATCACAGGGAGATGAGGGACTGTACCCATGTGCACACAACTGTACTGTAAACCATTAACCCACTAGTAGAATGATTAAAAGAAGAATAATTTAGGATTGGTGTACCACTAACATAGAAATATTTCTCATACAGCAGAGGCACAATGATGCCGTTTACACAGAGCTGATACAAAGTGGAAACAATTCCACCAATGAGTAGTCACCAAGTGCCTCTGTGAAGTAAGTATTGTGTTGGAAGTTCACGGAGAGACTCAAAGAATACTCACAAATGCATGCACTTGGTCTGATTTGAATGGCTCACTGACCCTGTCACCATGCCTTCATCTTTGCCTTTGAGTCAGTCTTGCTGCATTTGCTCTCAAGCAACCTTCTTGCCCCTTGTCTCAAGTCACAGGGAGCAAAAGTATCCCCTTGCTGTTCTTATCACTTCAGCTATAATATATCTCCTCCCCATACAACCCAGATATCACACCCCAAGCCCAAGTGAGCCTGCTTTTGTGGATTTTTTTTTTGAAAGGGAGAGAAAGAGTCATCTTATTTCCACACTCCCTTGATCTTGTTATTTTCATTATCACACTCCCCTGCATTTCTAGTTTCAATTAGGAAGGGAAACAATGTAGCAGAATTGTAGGAGCATATCTTCACAGAGCTCTTCTCTGTCCTCAGAAATCAGGAAACTCATCAGGCTTCTTTCCTGGTAGACATGTGCAGTCTCTTAAAAACTGGGCAGACTTTGAATTAACTAAAATTTGAAGTAAATGTTTAAACTGGACTTAAGAAAAATTCAAGGTGTGCCTACTGGTGCCCTTTCTCGATTTTAGCAGCTAGAATTGTGAAATGTGGAATTGGATGCCACTGGACTATAAATATCTGTGATTCATATTTGAATAGCTTTTAAATTTTTATGAGATGCTGAGTCCAGTAAGATTCTATGTGAGATGAGGATGAGATGGTCTAATGGGGGTGGGGGGGATCGTTACCTACAAACATTCATCATTAAGTGTTGGGAGGTCTCCATGATAAGATTTGGGAACACTGACAGTGAAGTTTGAGGAATGAAAGAGACTTTACCTCTCTGCAGACAAAATTATGTGCAGACAAAACCACACAGGCGAGAGAAATATGGCAGACAGACTAAGGGGAGAGTAGGAAAAGTATTAGATTATTCTGCACAAGTAATAAAAAGATTATTCTGCACATGTTCCTATGATCAAGGACCCACGTTTAAGCTCCTGGCTCCTACCTGCAAGGGGGGGGAGAAGTTTCCTGAGTGGTGAAGCAGGGCTGCAGGTGTCTCTCTTTCTTTCCTTCCCTGTCTTTCCCTTCCCTCTCTATTTCTTTCTGTCTCTAACCTAAATAAATGAAATATTAAAAAAAAGAAAACATAGGCTATTTATATTTTATGTTAGTATTGTATGCATTTGAATTTCCAGCCTAAGTACAAGTTCCTTTGAAAAATCTGTAAGTAGTTTGTAAAGAAGTGCTAGGGTGCTTAGAAGAAAGCTTACACCTCCTTTAAGAGAGAATTAAAACTATTCTCGGGAGATAAGTCATTACCTCTCAGAGGCTTAACCTTCAGTTGAACAAATGCCTACATTTGCATAACCAGGTTCTAAAATAATTCTCACATTAAAGCAACCATTATTTACCTGCCACATTCCATGACAAAATAATTCTTGAGTGATTATATAATTATATTTTTGATACTGTGCCTTTGGCTAACAAAAGACAGATCTGCCAATCAACCGCATACTTTTATATAGTTTTATATGTAAGTAAAGACCCCAAAATAGGTGATTCTTTAAAGTTTGTGATTTCACTGTGTCATCCTTAGTGAAATTATAGCTCCACAATGGATACTACAAAAGACATTTTCGATAGGACAATTTTCTATAGCATTGTCTCATTCTTTTATGTAAATATTTCAAGTAGTTGAAGCATTGACAAAATCTGAAAAAAAAAAGTCAAAATCCTTTGGAGTCCTTTAATCAGATGTCCCCCCCCCCCGGAACTGCAGAATATCAGAACATATAGGATTTTTGTTTTTTAAATAAAAGGAGTTCTTTACATAGCATGGTCTCTGGTTTTCTTCTTGCCAATGTTAGAGACAGCTTTGGCTGAGAAGAAAGTGAAGTTTATCTTCCTAGCATCTGTTCACCTTTCTTCTCCTTGTGGATAATTACCCTTTCTGGTTCTGGATATTTATAAATCTAGGTGTATATGTATATGTATATGTATATGTATATGTATATGTATATGTATATGTATATGTGTATGTATATTCCCTTTTGTTGTCCTTGTTTTATTGTTGTAGCTATTATTGTTATTGATGTCGTTCTTGGATAGGACAGAAATAGAGAGAGGAGGGGAAGACACAGATGGGGAGAGAAAGACACCTGCAGACCTGCTTCACGGCTTGTGAAGCGACTCCGCTGTAGGTGGGGAGCCGGGGGCTCAACCCAGATCCTTATGCAGGTCCTTGTGTTTAACCCTCTGTGCTTCCGCCTGACTCCCTAGGCTCTCTTTTTAAACTGCTTTTGATAATCTCTTAGAGTTTCCTCTTAGCGTCTCAGATCTGATACCGAGTTTTTGTTTTTTTTTTTCCTTCCAGGGAATATGCTTTTTAAGATAAAGGATTAGCTCTCTATTGGATGACTACTAGAATTAGGAAACAGGAGATAATCTGTGAGGTAGAAATAATGAAGTGACTCTGTATTAGGCCATGCTTTTACCTATCTTGAACATTTTACATAAAATATGCTTTGGTAGTATTGTTAGAGAAATGAGACTGATGCTCCCCTATATATAAACTCTTTTGACAAAAAATTTATTTATTTATTTAATGAGAGAGAGAGAAAACAATCAAAGCATTATGCCAATATAATGCCATGGATCAAAGCTGGGAACTTACAAAATCACTTCCTGTGTTCCACCACTGGGTCACCTCCCAGGTTATTGCTGTACCACACACACTTCAGTGGTAAAATACTCTGATGATTCATCTTGTTACTTTTTTTTTATTGTTGTTATTGTTGTTGTTATTGATGTCTTTGTTAGATAGGACAGAGAAAAATGGAGAGAGGAGGGGAAGACAGAGGGGGAGAGAAAGACACCTTTAGACCTGCTTCACCACCTGTGAAATGACTCCCCTGCAGGTGGGGGGCCAGGGGCTGGAACCAGGATCCTTACCCCGGTACTTTGTGCCACATGTGCTTAACCCGACCGACTCCCTGATAATTTATCTTGTTGCATTTTAGTTCTACTTGTGTCATTATTATAATCTGCAAGTTCAGATTTTAGCCTGTGGTGACTGAGAATTCATTTGAATTTAATTGAAGTTGAGGCAATCCAAATAAGATTTTATTTCAATCTCTCTATGATTTAAAACGTCCATTCACTTGGAATCACTAAGGCACTTCTCTGAGACATTAAGTAGGATGAATAACAACAACAACAACAACCACAAAAGTTTATCGAGTACCTATAATGTACCAGATGCCACGTGAAGTTCTTTCTAAGGATTTATTTATTTACTTACTGCCACCAAGGTTATCACTGGAGCTCAGTGTCTGCACACAAATATACCATTATTGGCAGCCATTTTTTTCTCCCCACCCCCTCCCTTATTTGATAGAACAGAGAAAAATTGAGAAGGGAAAGGGAGAAAATGAGAGAGAGACAAAGAGAGAGAGAGACAGAGAGAGAGACAGAGAGAGAGAGACAGAGAGAGAGAGACAGAGAGAGAGAGATACCTGTAGCACTATTAGGCCGGTCATGAAGTGTTTCCAAAATAGGTGGGGACCTCTGGTTTAAACCTGGGTCCTTGTGCTTGGTAATGCCTGTGCTCAATGAGATGCTCCACTGCCAGGGTCCTCTTTTGATGAATTCATAGGGAAACGTTGAGAGATCAAAGTGCCAGGTGTTTAATCCAGGGCCCCAGGTATGCATATGCTCTGCTGATAAACTACCTCCCATGCCCTGGTCTATTTTTCATGTTTGCAAGAGACCTGTGTAGTAGGATTTGACTTTATTCTTTTTTAAAAAAATTATTATCTTTATTTATTGGATAGAGTCAACCAGAAATCAAGAGGGAAAAGGGTGATGGAGAGGGACAGAGGCAGATCCTAGTCCTCTGGTACTCCACAGACCTACTCTTGTAGTCATTACACCCTAGGTCATGATACCCATTCTCACCAATAGGACCTACTATACCCCATTGGTAACTTACATGCATAGTTTGTCTCACTTATCATTTAATGACCCATCTAATTTCCTACAACTTAGAAATAGCGGAGAGAGGGTTCAAATCCTGATCTTAACAGTTTCCAACTGGGTAGTGTTTTAACCACACAAAGCTAATCTCTCAACATATTAAGTATGATATTAAAGTGTGTGGGGGGGTTCTAGAGGTAGAATCATTAGTGGAAATCCACCCAGAAAATGGATTCTCAATTGCTTTAAAATTAAGAGACATAAAAAAAAATTAAGGGACATATAAAAGTCATCCTTTTGCACTTACACAGCAAGGCATTAATTTAAACTTTACGGCTGTCATGCATAATTTCTAGGTTGAATGATATCTTGGCTACGTTTCGAAGCACTTTGGAAGAGGTTATTTTGATTTGAGCTGCTTGATAGAACTCACAAGTGAAACCCTTCATTGATGGAAGTGATTTTCTCAACACTAAACTCTAACTGTGCAGGGTATTTTGAATAATGGATGAGGAGCAAGAATATTCTTATATAATAACATTATGAGTGAGAAATCATGGTGTGCAGAAAAGGAGAGGGAATTTAAAGAAGAAAAAGAATTGTTTTTTGTTTTACTATGAAACTGGATGATTTATAGCTGCAGAGAGATGATACATGTTACAACAGAACAGATTAGTGACCAAAGGTAATTTGGGTGGATCTCCTTAAAACAGAACTGTCAAGACTGATAGCAACTTCAAGTCACCAGAACTTCCCATTATTCTGCTTGAAGTTCTGCTTTTTATTTTCTGCTTTTGCCTTGTTGTCATCATTAGCTACCACTTTCCTAGCAGCTTCACAAGGAGTTCTCCCACCCACCCCCAATCTTTCCCAAGCAGGAATCTTTATACTCTACTCTAGTAATGACTGTCTCCGTCAGCCATTGCTTTCTCATTGATTTTTTCTTACAGGGTTATTGCTAGGGCTCAGTGCCAGCACCGAGAATCCACTGCTCCTGGTAGCTGTTTTTTCCATTTATTTTTATTGGATAGGACAGACAGAAATTAAGAAGAGGGAGATATAAAATGAAAGATAGACATCTTCAGACCTGCTTCACAGCTTGTTGCACATGAGGAGTGGTGTTCCAGCCCGGATCCTTGCACAGGTCCTTGCTCTTTGGACTATGTGCTGTTAATCTGGTGCACCACCTGCTGGCCCCTCCATTAGGCATCTCCATACTTTGAGAGCACTCAGTGGAGAAGGTGACTCATTGGGAGGGAGACTTGGGAAAGGGCGGAGAGGAAACATTACCTCTGGATCTGCAACAGCAGATTTGCGGAGTTAGATTAATATCTCATGACATATAGATTTATTTATTTATTATATTTATTTCTTCGATTCCAAATTATATTCCTCCATGAGGATAATTTCTGGAACCATCCGTTCCACCCCGGTTCCATGGCTGCCAGTTCTTAGCAACATCGCCCCGCCAGATATTCATCGGGATGCGGCATCATCTAAGTTCATTTCCCACGTCTACGCTCAACCGGACCTGCCAATATACGCGGATATCTTCGCCCACCCTGTCCAACGCTTGACGTCTCGTCACCCAATCTGGTCCCCTACGCCTACACTGAACTTCTCTGTTCCAGACTCTTGGAAACAGAGTTGGCAGTCAGCTGAGGCAAAGAACAAACACCTCATCACAGACCCCTGCAAGCGTCAACCCGGCTTTGACCTAGCACGTTATGATTGGGCCCTCCTCAATCGCTATGGAACAGGCCATGGCCGGTGCGCTGCTATGTTCCATTGCTGGGGAGCCAGAGACGACCCGAACTGCCCCTGCGGCTCCAGACAGACTATGACCCACATAGTCAGCGACTGCCACCTCTCCAGATTCAAAGGAGGTCTCGAAACTTTACATCAGGCTCAACCTGACGCTGTCGACTGGCTATGGAAGAAGGGCAAACGCTCGAAGAAGAAGAATTTCTTTATTGGGTAGAGGCAGCCAGAGATGGGGAGAGAAGGGGGTGATAGAGAGGGAGAGAAACAGAGACATCAACTGTTTCACCGCTTGTGAAGTTTTCCTCCTGCAGGTGGGACCAGGAGCTCCTTAAACCTGGATATTTATGCCCTGAAATGTGTGCTCAACCAGGTGCACCACCACCCACCCCAGCCTTCATGTTTTCTACCTCCTTCAGCTTCAGTAGTTGTATAATAGTAATAATAATAATAATCTTGACCAATGTAACAAGTGCACTCACCCAGGTGTGCCACCACCTGGCCCCCCTACACAGGTTTTTCTGAACACAGAACTTTGGTGGTGCATGTGGAGTAGAAGTAAACCCTTTAGTTGTATAATCTTATAACTTTTTTGTTCTTTATGCATTTATTTCTTTTTTAATTTTTAAAATTTATACAGTGGAATTATTGGAAATATAATGGAAAAGACCATAGGATAAGAGGGATACAATTCTACATAATTCCTACCACCAAAAATCCCTATCCCATCCCCTCCCTTGAAAGCTTTCCTCTTCTTTATCCCTCTGGGAGCATGGACCCAGGATCATTATGGGGATGCAGAAGGTGGAAGTTATGACTTCAGTAATTGCTTCCCCACTGAACAAGGGTGTTGATAGGTCGATCCATACTTCCAGCCTGCCTCTCTCTTTCCCTAGTTGGGCGGGGCTCTGGGGAGGTGGGGCTCCAGGACATATTGGTGGGGTCCTCTGCCCAGGGAAGTCAAGTTGGCATCATGGTAGTATCTGGAACCTGGTGGTTGAAAGTGTTAAGATATATAGAAGAACAAATTGTTGACTAATCATGAACCTAAAGGCATGAATATTGCAGATGAAGATTTGGGGTCTCCATTTTGGAAAAAGCTAGTAGGTCTGTTTTAGGTATATTCCAAGGGGCCCATAGCCCTACTAGTTTTTGCCTGAGTGACAGCTAGCATGCAGGTGGACCCAAGTTACTGTCTGGGGAGATGGTGTCATAGTTGGAAAAAGGACTAGAAAGCTGGATCAGGGAAGAGAGAAGCCCCCAAATATGGGGAAAGTATATAAATATTGTTAACTGTAAACCCCTATTGATTTGATCTGGGGCCCATATTCAGCACAGGAGCCTATATAACCTCTTCATCCCTGTAGTTCTGAGCTCACATTCTGTGGTTATGGCTAAGAACATTATAGGGTACACTAGTTTCAGGACCCATCTTCCTCAAGTGGTGGAGTATGTTGCCCAACCTCCCTTTGGAAAATGGAATAGTCCCTACTATTGTTGATCCACATTGTGGGCTATTTCCTATAGGGGCCCACAAAGGGGTCCATTATGTTTTTCCTGATGGAGATGACCAGTGACAGTGGTGAGAGAGATCTATTAGAGGTCTAGGCTCATCATGTCTGTGTGGGAATCCCAGGACTCCCTGACTAAGGCCTGGTAGTGAACAAAGAGTCATCATTAAAAATATGCTGGTTTCTTTTCCCTTATCCAGCTTCTGTAGTCTGTACTTTGTCTGACAAGGTTAGCTTTGTAATGATTGAGGGATGTGTAATAGGAGGTAGGTGAGGAGGGTATCTCTGTCTAAGTAGAAACTATTTTATTAGGCCCTTTATGGTGTCTTTTAGGTCTTTCTATTTGCTTGCTGCATTTATTGACTCACTACAAACTATTGTGCACTTTTGCTTTTAAGGTATATATTTTCTGCTAACTTATGAGTACATGTGTACATATGTGGGACTATGTGAAAGCTTCGTAGAGCTTAGGGGAGCTCCTCCATCCTTGGATAGAGGTCTGGAAAGACACCCTGCTTGTTAGCTTCTCTCATCATAGAGATGAGCCAAGAGGGAAAAAGTCTCCCAGACTAAGCTTGCCTTGTTACACTCTCAAGCCCACAGACATCTCACAGTTTCTCCCCTAGCAGCAGGCCAAATGGCTGCCTGCTTTAAGGTTCATTTACTCAAAGTTCACCTCACCTTCTGAACACAAAGGAGAACACACCTTATCACACACTCCTAACAGTGCCCTTTGATGTCCTTAAATTTACATCAAACCTTGCTTATCTTCTCTCTATCTCACCTTAACTGGTTTAACCCCTATTCTCCTCTCAAACACCTTTGGATAATTAAATGCCTGCATTGGGAGACTAATTATCTTGACCTTTATGTATCTGCATCAATTCTTGTCATACCAGCCCCCTACCATAGGGGCAACCTGACCTTTAAGAAACCTGTAATTTCTGACGTATTTGAAAAATGTTCTTTGTCTGCATCCCTATATAAACCCAAGCCCACCTTCCAATAAAAGAGAGTGTTCCAATTTTCCCGGTGTCTCTTGTCTATATTGTTGAGTCCTTGAGCTAGTGAGGGAGAACTGGTAGCTTACCTTCCTGGCTGAGAGTCACTCTGCATGAGCCCCAGCATACATATGCCCTATCTCATGAACCCAGTCTATATCTAGGTTTTTGTTAGGAAGTACATCACTGGAAATGGAATTAAGGAATCCTATGAACCAGGAAAAGTCTAACCAGAGTAATGAAACTAGAGGGTTGACATTCTACACCTGATGTCTCTGGACACAGTCTGAAGTGAAACATGCCAAGGTGATACTGGTTGCATTGATTAGGTTAGAATCAGCAGACGCAGTATCAACTGATATGAATTATACCTTGTAATTTTTTTAAAAAAGAAAAGCGATTTTATGAACAATCACATTTTTAATGTAGTTTTTCGTGAAAGGTATTGTGCCCATGTGTCAACATCTTTACTTGAAACCATTATTTATTACTCCAATAGAATTATCTAGAAAAAAAAATCTCTGAGTCCAAAATGATACTAAAAATTTTCCTTTTTAACTTCTGTAGTTGCAAGAGAACCCAGCAGTAAATTAATAAGTAAGAGGGAAAAACTGGGCCCTAGCTGACAGCTCAGAATGGACTTAGCAATTCTGAGACTTCAGAATTAATTTTCACAGGATAGTAGGGAATACAAACAAACAAAAGCAACAACAACAAAAAGCATTCCTTATGTTTTCTGTATGAACCATCTTCAGGATAACCACAGAGATGATGGTGAACGTTCTGTGTATGGATTATATCAGCTAATAAATGACATAGGTATGATAAAGTATCACTGTACTTTAAAACCCTCATGAAATAGTGATTCTAGGCATTGGTCATTGATCAACATTAACATCACTATTTTGAACAACTGGATATTTTAATTTTATTTTTATTTTAAAAATACTTTTATTATCTTTATTTACTGAATAGAGACAGCAAGGCATTGAGAGAAAGGGGGGAAACAGAGAGAGAGACAGAGACATAGAGACACCTGCAGCCCTGCTTCACCACTTGTGAAGATTTCCCCCTTCTGGAGAGGACTGGGGGCTTGAACATGGGTCCTTCCATATTGTAACAATGTGTATGTGCTCAACCACTTGGTCTTGATATTATATATTTTACAGACACTTTACCCCACATTTTAAACTGAATTAAATCACTTGTTTAGATATATAACTATAGCCTGCAAAATTATGCTAGTAATATGATATGATGAATTTACAGAAATATATTACCTAATTTCTTTAATATGAATACTCATCAGGAGAAAAAAATGACAAATGAAGCTCCTATAAAATACTTTCTTTGGGGTGGGACAAGAATGATGACAATTTATGTTCATATTTTTTTTTAATGTGACAATGCGGAGTGAACCCAGGTTCACACATATGTGCAGTACTGCTGGACTGTCTCCTAAAGTTTCTATTCTTTGTTGTTTAGAGAGAGAGAGAGAGAGAAGAGAAACAGCACAGCACCACCACTCCATCCGCGGTGTACTTACGCGGTGCTGGGGCTCCAGCTAGGAGCTCACTCACAGAAGAGTATTTCCTCTTTCAGTTGCCTTCCAAGAGTCTATACATTTTTAGATACGTACTGAAATATTGATAAAGGAACTAATATCCTATCAAGGATTTTTCCTTTAAAATGTTTCCATTTTTGGAGGGAAGGGGAGAAAATAAATGACAGAGTAGGTGAGACAAGCAGAGCCCAAGTTGAAAGGTTTTGTAGCTGGGTGACAGGAATGTGGGGAAATCATAGTCTATTTTTTTTTTCCATCTTCTCTACTTTTGTCAGTGTAAAGTACAAAGAGCAAAAAAAAAAAAAAAAAAAAAAAAAAAGAAGTACCACTCCTTTGTGAATTTGTATTTCTTCTTACAACCCTAAGTGTTATTTGCTCTTCACTCTGGGTGCTTCTCACTTCCTCTAGGTGGTCACAGTGTTCACAACAAATGTGCCTCCAGGCAGGGAAAATGGTGGACTTACGAGGTCAGGCTTTCTTGTGTCCTTTCTAATGCTTTCAAATATTGAATTACCAAATGCCATAGGAAATTGTAAATCAAGATGATAGACCTCAGAAAACTGTGAATATCTATTTATTTTGCACATTGATTTACTAGTATATCTCTGTATTGATGAGAGAGAGAGAGAGAGAGAGAGACCAGAGCATAACTCAGTTCTGGCACGTGTTACTGCGGATAGAATCATGCAAGTCAGTCCTGTGCTCTAGTGCAGAGCGCTAGCTCCCTGGCCCAGCTATGCTTCCTTCTTCATTTTCAACCTATTGACAATTTCTCTAAATTAAAAATAGATGGGAAAAAATAGACTCAGGAAAGAATGTGCACAACATTCTTAAAATTGAAAGCTGTATTTCTTTTATCCTTGAACAGATCAAATTTAAGATAAAAGTTGTTTTTAAGCAATAGCTTACTGACTTAAAAATAAATTTGTGAAATTTATTTTTGATGAAAGAGAGATACAGAGAGAAAGATAATAGATGATAGGTAGATAGGTAGATAGAACAGAGTACTACTCAGCTCTGGCTTATGGTGGTGTTGGAGATTGAACCTGAGACCTCAGAGTCTTGGACAAGATAAGTCATTTGCATAATCATTATATGCTGTCTCTTCAGCCCAGTTCTCTGGCTAAGAGAGAGAAAGAGAGAGATTGTGTAAATACTATCATTGAGTGAATAATTGTATATATAATTTTTTCCTTAAAAGCAATTGCTAATTGAAACATTGATCCAATTAGAGTTAATATATTTGTTATTAAATCACTTGAGCTTATTCAATATTATCTAATGAGTCTTATCAAAAATTAAGTCTGTTGATGGATAATCACTGGAGTTGATTATGCTAAATGAATTAACAAATAGGTAAAAGACAACTAAAGTATCATTTACTTACATGAACTCCCAAAAGAAAGTAACCAAGATACCTCCCAGACTCTGTGCAAACTATAATGGTTAACTAATTCCAAGAGACATATGCACCCCTATGTTCACAGCTGCAGTTCTCACAATAGTCGAAGAGTGAAAAGAGCCTAAATGCCAGTTATCAGATGACTGGCTAAAGAAGCTATGGGCTTTATCTTTCATAGGATATTATCTTATAATAAAAAATGATGATATTGTATCCTTTGGGGCAAAACTGATGGAACTGAAGGTGATTGTGTTTGGTGAAATAAGTAAAGAGAGAAAAAAAACTACTGAATGGTTTTAGTCACATGTGAAATCTAGAAATCTGATATGCACAGACTTGCAGAACAAAACAACCAGAAGCAAGCAGACTATAAGATTTATGAGAACTATGATGATTATCTTTGGAAGGTGGGAGGGTGGGGACACAGAATTTTGGTGGAAAAAAAAAAGCTATGATGGTTAACAAAGGAAAGGGGACAAAGAAATTGATGGTGGGTCATAATAGTTGAACACACACACACTAATCTTATTAATTTGTAATCTAATCTTATTAATACTAATAAAAGATTTTTAAGGATAGATTAACTTTGTTATCATTTCAAAGTCTGTTGAAAATGTCTTCTGTGGGTTATTCATAAACTTCTAAAAGCACAAAGCACAGGAGAGGAGATGGTGAAATTATCAGTCTCTCTTAATTATCAATCTCTCTTCACTGTTACAGTAGACCAAGCACATGTGGCAATGACAAACAAAATCATTAAATTACTCGCCAAGATAGACTGTCAGTAAGTGTGCCTTAGTAAAATCCAGCTTATGGAGATCAGTCAAGAGAGTAAATATGCTGACAACACCCAAATTTATTTCCAGCTTTAACCTTTCTCTTGAGTTCTAAAATGACAAATTGACTTCTGGACATTTCCACCTGAATGACCTTCCCACAAACAACTAAAAATCAATAAGCTTAATTGAGTTCAATTCAACCTTTATTTATTGAACCCCTTTCAGGTGATGTGTCAGAAGCTGGGGACACAAAGATAACCAAGGGTCAGTTTCTGATCCAAAGAGGACACACATACAACAATTCTTGCTCTCCTCAACCATTCACTTTCTTCCCAATCCCATGTCATAGTTGACTGCCACCACACATTCCTCCAAGCTAGAAAATTTTGATCATCTTTGGACATACTTCCCCCCTACCAACAGGCATTCAAGCATCCTTAAACTTTTTTATGATTCTATTTCTAAAAACTTGCTTTTGAGTACCCTCCCCTGCAGCCCTGCTGTTACTGATAAATTGCCCACTTTGTCATTGTTTTCTCCTGGACTATAATCTGTTGATTTTTATTTTTCTTCTCTGTTTTCAAACTGTCCGCTCTCCTCATTGGTCACCCTTTCCCTCCATTGCCAGAGTTCTGCCATCACCAGAGTTGCATGATAATAACAGAGATGTGGCCATAGCTTTTCAGCTTCAGAAATTTCCCCAAGTGCTCTTTTTGAGACATTCTGCAGGGATCTCACACACAGCTCTAGAGGACAGACAGGCAATACAAAGGAGGCAAGAGCCCCAATCTGAAATAGTTCAGCTTGAGCCCCAGGGGAATGCTGCATAATTAGGCCCAGTTTTGTCACACATTCTTACTTTTTCTTCTACCATATATCCAGAATACTTATTTATTTACTTATTTATGAAGAGGATAGAGTGGGAGAGAGAGAGAAAGAGAGAGAGAGAGAGAGAATACCGGAGTATCACTCTAGCAACATGCAATGCCAGGATTTTAATTGAGGGCCTCATGCTTGACAGCCTAACACCCTATCCATTGAAATACATCCAAGGCTCTGAAATCTTAATCTTTTAAAATATTATTATTAGTTTTTATTGTCACCAGGGTTATTACTGAGGCTCAGTGCCTACACAAGCCACAGCTCTCAGTGACTATTTCCCCCTTATTTTATTTGATAGGACAGAGAGAAATTAAGAAGGAAGGGAGAACATAGGGAAGGTGAGGAGACAGACATCTGCAGCACTGCTTCAACACTTGTGAAGCTTCCCTCCCCCCACACCACCCCACAGTTCTTGTGCATGGTAGTATGTGCACTCAATGGGATGTGCCACCACTGAGGCCCCCAAATTCCTATCTTAAATAAAATTTATTGGTTTTTGTGAGAGTAAGAGACCAAATCACTACTCAACTCTGGCATAAGGTGATGCCAGGGATAAGGTCTAGAGCCTTGGAAGTGCAAATTGGTTCTCTCTCTCCTGGGCTTAGAAATCCTGATTAAAAAAAAAAAAAAGAAATCCTGATTTTTTTCCCCTCAATTTAAAATTTCTTAGTTTTTACATTAAAAAATGGTGAATTCAAGTTTCTTCACCCCATCTTGGATGGAGCTTGAAGGGATCATGTTAAGTGAGATAAATCAGATAAAGGATGAATATGGGATGATTTCACTCATAAGCAGAAGTTGAAAAACAAGATCAGAAGTGAAACACTAAGCAGAACTTGGACTGGAGTTGGTGTATTGCACCAAAGTAAAAGACTCTGAGGTGGTAGGGGAAGGCTCAGGTTCTGGAACATGATGGCAGAGGAGGACCTAGTGGGGGCTGAATTGTTATGTGTAAAACTGAGAAATGTTATACATGTACAAGCTATTTTATTTTACTGTTGACTACAAACCATTAATCCCCCAATAAAGAATTTAAATAAAGTTTCTTTATTTTCTAATTTATTTATGAATGAGAAAGATAGGAGGAGAGAGAGAAAGGACCAGACATCAGTCTGGTACACATACTGCTGGGGATCGACCTCAGGACCTCATGACCGAGTCCAGTGCTTTATCCATTGTGTCACCTCCTGGGCCACTAAATAAAGTTTCTTAATTTTAAAGTAGTTGCTCATGGGGTCAGGCAATGGCGTATATAATAGAGTACAGACATTATTATGTGCAAGGACCCAGATTCAAGTCCCCAGTCCCCGCCTGTGGTGGGGGTCAGGGGGAAGGAACTTCACAAGACATGGAGTAGTGCTGAAGGTATTCCTCTTCCCTCCCCCATTTCTCTCTGTATATGACAAAGGAAGAAAACATTGGCCACCTAGAGCAGTGGAGTCTTTATTCAGGCACTGAGCTGAGCCCCAGCGACAATTCTGGTGGGAGAGAGAGAGGGAGAGACAGAGAGACAGAGAGGGAGGAAGGGAAGGAGACAGAGGGAGAGAGAGAGAGAGGGAGAGAGAGAGACAGAGAGGGAGGAAGGGAGGGAGGGAGAGGGAGAGAGAGGGAGAGAGAGAGAGAGAGGGAGAGAGAGAGAGACAGAGAGGGAGGAAGGGAGGGAGGGAGAGGGAGAGAGAGAGACAGAGAGGGAGGAAGGGAGGGAGGGAGAGGGAGAGAGAGAGAGAGACAAAGAGGGAGGAAGGGAGGGAGGGAGAGGGAGAGAGAGAGAGGGAGAGAGAGAGACAGAGAGGGAGGAAGGGAGGGAGGGAGAGGGAGAGAGAGAGACAGAGAGGGAGGAAGGGAGGGAGGGAGAGGGAGAGAGAGAGACAGAGAGGGAGGAAGGGAGGGAGGGAGAGGGAGAGAGAGAGACAGAGAGGGAGGAAGGGAGGGAGGGAGAGGGAGAGAGAGAGACAGAGAGGGAGGAAGGGAGGGAGGGAGAGGGAGAGAGAGAGACAGAGAGGGAGGAAGGGAGGGAGGGAGAGGGAGAGAGAGAGACAGAGAGGGAGGAAGGGAGGGAGGAAGGGAGGGAGAGGGAGAGAGAGAGACAGAGAGGAAGGAAGGGAGGGAGAGGGAGAGAGAGAGACAGAGAGGGAGGAAGGGAGAGAGAGAGAGGGAGAGAGAGAGAGAGGGAGAGAGAGAGACAGAGAGGGAGGAAGGGAGGGAGGGAGGGAGAGGGAGAGAGAGAGGGAGAGAGAGAGACAGAGACGGAGGAAGGGAGGGAGAGAGAGGGAGAGAGAGAGAGAGAGGGAGAGAGAGACAGAGAGGGAGGAAGGGAGGGAGGGAGAGGGAGAGAGAGAGAGGGAGAGAGAGAGACAGAGACGGAGGAAGGGAGGGAGAGAGAGAGAGAGAGAGAGGGAGAGAGAGAGACAGAGACGGAGGAAGGGAGGGAGTGAGAGAGAGAGAGAGAGAGAGAGAGGGAGAGAGAGAGACAGAGAGGGAGGAAGGGAGGGAGAGAGAGGGAGAGAGGAGACTCATTTCTTTGTGTTCCATATGAAAGAAGTCACCCAGTGTTTGTCTCTGTGATGGGGTGCATAGAGTTGTGGAGGAATAAAGATATACTCCGAGACATGCAGCATTGTAGGCCTAAGGCACATAAATACAAAGAAAAAATATCTATTCATATCTTGAAATCACTTTGCAAGACACATTATATAGTTGTGTCTCCTGCTTCATTATTATCACTGTTGTTATTAATTTTTTCTCTTTGAGCCTTTCCAAATAATACTCATCATTCAGAGTCTGGATTTAAAGTCTGAATCTGTAACTCCTCCAATCCTAGTTAGAAGAAGTAGCTCCCTGGTTTACACTTCCATGATCCTTGATGGAAAATGAATTCAAGTGCTAACAATAGCATATGTTCAATTTACATGCTAAGCTATTGAATTTTTTTAAATATTTATTTATTCCCTTTTGTTGCCCTTGTTGTTTTATTGCTGTAGTTATTCTTGTTGTCATCATTGTTGGATAGGACAGAGAGAAATGGAGAGAGGAGGAGAAGACAGAGGGGGGAAAGAAAGACGGACACTTGCAGACCTGCTTCACCGCCTGTGAAGGGACTCCCCTGCAGATGGGGATCCAGGGGCTTGAACGGGATCCTCACACCCATCCTTGCACTTTGCCCCATGTGTGCTTAACCAGCTGTGCTACCACGCAGCTCCCTGTTATTTAATTTTTTAATGTCATGGGAATTTACTGGGGAAAAGCTGTGCCAATGTCAGAAAAAAAAAATAAGGAAAAACTTTGGATTTTCTTACCCTATTCATAATTATACTATAAATGACAAAAACTTCAGAATAAATATCTTTTTGAAAAAATATGTGTTTAAGGGCAAAGAGATCACCTGAGAAAGCAACAAGATTAGGATCACGCCAGGAACCCAGCAAGCCACAGGTGAGTGCAAACACGTGGGGTTCATGAACAGAGACTGTTTTAGGTTTTTTTTTTTTTCCCTTTTGTTTTTTTCCCTTTTGTTTCCCTCTTGTTGTCCATCATTGCTGTTATTATTGTTATCGCTGTCTTTCTTGTTGGATAGGACAGAGAGAAATGGAGAGAGGAGGGGAAGACAGAGAGGAGAAAAGAAAGACACCTGCAGACCTGCTTCACCGCCTATGAATAGACCTCCCTGCAGGTGGGGAACTGGGGCTTGAACCGGGATCCTTAAGCAGGTCCTTGTGCTTTGCACCATATGCACTTAATCTATTGCACTACTGCCCTGCTCCAGAGAGACTCTTTAAGGAGAGATTCCTGGGGCTAAAAGTTCATACCTACTCAGGAGCCGCTGATACCAGTTCGACTGTCTGCCAGTGTTTTATCAACAAAGACTATTGAAGGGAGAAGAAATTAAGCCTCACCAAGTTACAGCTGTGGGTCTCCACTGCTGTTGCCCCCCAGGGGCTGGGATGACAGCAAGGAAGCCCTATACTGACATGGCGGGCGGGCAGAGCAGGACGGGTGACTCAGGAGAAAGTCTGTACTCCGGTGGTCAGGAGGTGTGGCTATATAGTAGGAGCTTTTTCACATTGTTCTTGTGATAAATTAGGAAAAAGGGGGAATAATTTCCTCCAAAATCAGGATATATTCACAAACAGGGCCACAGAGTGCTGTTCCACTCAGACTTCAGACCCTTGGGGCATGGAAGTCACTTTGCATAACCACTATGCTGTCTATCCCCTCCCCACCCTGTTTTATTATCTCTTGGTCAGCAGTGAGTGATAAAGATAAACAATCTACT